>NW_004444037.1:7106503-7131292 GCF_000243295.1 Trichechus manatus latirostris | reverse complement strand
TGGTTTTCTGCTGTTCCTTTTTTCACCCTAAACTGTAGCGAATGTTTTCCTAAGTTTAAAAAATAATTTGATAAATATTGTTTTAAATAGTTGCACAGTCTGTTATTTTGATAACCACAGTTTATTTAACAAGTTTCCTTTTTTTGGATATTGTTTGTAGTGTAAAATTCTGTAAATAATGCTATGATGGGCAGCTGAATGAAATTTTAAGAGAATTTCAAAAATTTTGGTAGCGTGGAAGCATAGTTTGGGTGAATATTCAGTTTCTCAAGGTTATAGACTTCAGGCAGAATATGTTTGAATAGGTAAGGGCCAATGTAATTTTTTTTTTTTTTTTTTTTGATAAAACCATATTGTCTTATAGTCATTTCTCAGAATATTAGATCATGTGAAATAATATTCTCAGTGTGCTCTGATTATACAGATATTGAGTATATGCAATCCTGAGTGCAGTATTTGAAGATGAACATTAAGTGGATGGAGATGATGCAAGTTGATAAGGAGGGTTGTTGGAACGGTCAGGATTTTCAGAATTGTTTAAAATAAGGAGTAACTGAAGAAATTAAGGAGAAAAGAGAACTAAGTAAAAACAAGCAATTGTCACGTTTAAAACTCTGCCCTGTCTTCCTGCTACCTTTTCTCACCTTTCTCAGCTCCTGTCCCTCTTTATCTTATACTCCTTTCATCTCCCTTCACCCACTCTTCTCCCTTCCTCCTTCCCAGTTTTTAATTGATCATTTACTATGCCTTCCCAATTTTTAATTGAATCATTTACAGAAAGTATATTAGGTTAGGTGTGATGGGCATAATAGATATTGACTGTGTGGTCTTAGGGTTTATCTTAATGGGGAAGATTGATATTAAATTAATCATGCCAAAAATTATATAGTAATAAACTCTGTGCTTTATGAAGGACTTTGAGGAAAAGACATTTAAGCTTAGACCCAAAGGAGTCAACAAATATTTATTGAGCCCTTATTATGTATGCAGTAGGCACTGTTTGCTAGGCGCTTGAGATAGAGAATTGAACTGGATGCAGTCCATGCCTTCAATGACCTTACAATGTCAGCGTAAACATATAACAAAATAAATAAGTTTAGATAATGATACTAGTAAGAAATTCTGTGAAGAAAATAAAAAATGATAACATGATAGTGTTTGGCAACAGTCATGGAAGGCCTCTCCGAGGAGACGTTTGTATGATTAGAAAGAAGGTAGCCATGAGAAGATCTGGGGACATAATATTCTAATCAGAAGGGACATCTAATACAAAAGCCCTGAGAAAGGAGGACCTTATATGTTAAAAAGAACAGGAAAAAGCCCTTGTGACTGGATCATAGTAAAAACGAGTTAGAGAGGAATAGAGGAAAACCAGGTGAGAGAGATAGGCAGGACCCATACTGCTGAAGTCCTTATTGGCCATGATAAGAAGTTTAGATTTTATTCTTTTTGCAGTGGGACACTATTAGATAGTTTTGAGAAGGTGGGGGGGGGATGACTTGCTTTACACTCTTGAGAGGATTGCTTTGGCCGTATACAGAGAGTAGAGCTTAGAGAGTTAAAAGCAAGGCAGAGAGACAGTTTAGCAGATCAGGTGAGATGTAGTGTAGTGGTGTGTTGCACTGGGACTTTAGGAGGGAGCATAGGGATAATTGATGGAATTTGTTAGATATTTTAGAGGTAAAGTTGACATATTGGATGGTGACATGTATTCGATAATTTGTAGGGTTATTTTTCTTGAGCAACTTGATAGATAGTAGTGCCATTTACTTACATGATGAAGACTTGGAGAGGATCATATTGGGTGAAATGAGTTGTTTTGCCATGCTAAGTTTTAGATACCTATTAGACATATAAGAAGTTGGATATGTATTACTACAGCTCAGAGGAGCAATTGGGACGATGGTGTCAATTCTTTGAGTGTTCCAGACATCCCTAGGCAGAGTAATGCATTTCTTTTTCTGTGTTCCAGTACCATCTTTTAGTAGATAGTATTTTTCGTATCATTTATTATATTGCTCTGATTGTTTATGTGTCTGTCTTTTCCTAAGGCCTGGGTTCTGTTATGTTTCTCACAGTAGCTCAGCTTCTGGTACATAGTAGATATTTAATAAATGGTTGGTGAATATATCATTTATTTTCTCTGTCACTAGATCCTGTCAGTTTTATCTGTCAGGTGTTTATCAGATCCATTTCTGTCTTTCTGTCGCTATTTGTTAGTATCAGTACATTTTAAAGGGTTTTTTTGTTTCTGTTATTGTTGTTTGTTTGGTTGTTTTGTTTTTAAGCAGTAGAACTCATTATTAAAACCTCAGTGCGGAACCTTAATTATATGAAGGTATCAGCTAGGGATTGGATTCATCACTATTAATAAGAGATCAGACTGTAATGGCTCAAATATGTAAGGGTTTCTTTTTTTTCAAGTAATGACTCGTTGGGAGGTGGATGGCTTCTGGTATTGAATCAGTGGTTACGTATACCAGGGTCAAGATGTCTGAGGTGCTCTTGGCCTTTGCCTCACAGGGAAGGAGAGTGATGCTGAATTGGGCCTGAATGGGTGCCGTAGAATTTAAATAAAACGTGAAATATAGTGTGGTGTTATTCAAGTGTAGGGTAATTGAACTTAAAAAAACCAAGCCCCTTGGCATTGAGTCGATTCTGATTCATGGCAGCCAGACTAACTTGAACTTAGTTTGTTTAAATTTAATAAATTGATGACTATTTTAAGATAGGAAGTTGAGTAGAAAAGCAAAAGAGAATAAATAAGAGATTTCACCAGTCTAAAGAAATATGACTGGATAACCAAAAAATGTGGTAGGAGCAGAAAACCAAAAAATCACAAACCCGTTGCTGTCGAGCTGATTCCAACTCATAGCGATGCTATAGGACAGAGTAGGACTGCCTCATAGGGTTTCCAAGAAGCAGATGGTGGTTTCCAGCTGCCGACCTTTTGGTTAACAGCCAACTTCTTAACCACTGTGCCACCAGGGCTCCAAAGGAGTATTAAAGAGACGAGATGTCTGACATTAAGCTTTTAGGTCTGCTGAGCTGGCAGGATAGTGGTACTGTTGAAGATGATGGGAAAGCATAGGGGAGAAGTGATATGGAAGTGCAGGAGTAGATTATTAACGTTTGTGTTACAGCATGAGAGTCTGAATAGAAGATGATCACAATGGTTAAAATGGCCGATGGTTGTTTTCTTAGATAAGGGTAGTCAACGCAGAAGGGGGAATAACTCCTTGAGGCCTTTCTTGAACTCTGAGGTTCATAACCAAGAATCTTGGACTTATTTGTGATGATCTAGGTGAATTTATGAACGTTCTAAAGAGTTTTAGTTTATTGGACTTTTAAGTGTCATTAATGTAAACTTGTTAATAGTTGGGAACATTTTGATTCCATAGTTCATGTTTGGTGCCTTTCATTTAATGTTATTTGAAAATTGGTTAATTTTACTAAATATGCAGCAACACAGCATTCTTTCTTTATCTCCACATCAAATGTTACAGATTTATTTTAAAATCTTAAGTGCTTTATTGTTCTATTAAACAAGCTAATAATCCTTTTTTTTAAGGTACAGCAGGGAAGAACTGGAAATTCAGAGAAGGAAACAGCACTTCCATCTACAAAAGCTGAGTTTACTTCTCCTCCTTCTCTGTTCAAGACTGGACTCCCACCAAGCAGGTTAGTTAGACAGTTGTAACTCACATTTATTGTAAGACACTGACATCTTTACATTGCATTAGTGCTATATAAAGTATAAATGGTCTGAATGTTCTTCAGAAAAACTGGAATATTCTACGTTTGTTTTTGTACAGAATGAATTCTTTGTGAAAAACTCTTCTGAATGCTATTCCAGCTTTAAAAAAAACCTAGATAAGCAAGAAATAAAGAATGGTCTGTAGTTCCTGTATGTCTAAAGAGACAACGGTCTTATAGGAGACATGAAGACAACAACAGTGGTCTTGCTGTTTTCTGTGCTTATTATCCTCACATAGAGATTTATTGGATTTTCTTAGTCTAAATCTATTGGCCTAAAGGTGTCTTAATGATTTTAGTAAAGGAGGTTGTATAAAATTGAGCCTGGAAAAATCGTATTAAAAGCATTTTCTTTTCTATCTTTGCTATGATGTGATAATACCTAACTTTGTTTTCCGAAGGGTACCAATTGTAAGAGGCAAATATGCTGGCAGATGTCCTTTTAACTTAACAGTGACAAATGGTCACTCCATTATCTCATTACCAGGAAAATGGTAAAGGGTACCCTAAGACGAGGGAAGTTTGATGTCAGCAGTTTAATCTTAGGTTAAAGATGACCTAAATCAGTTATTTCTCCAGACCTGCAACTAGTCAGTAACAACTATTATGTCTTAGCCAGATTGTTTACTTTTTGTGTTACTTATTTAAATTTATTTTATACAGTTTTCTGTTTTTGTTATTCTACAGTTTTGTATTTGCCAGCTATGAGATTATATTTCATAGGAAGAGACCTTATGGGAGCATCCAGTTTAGCCTTAAGATACAGATGCTTAAAGCTTTCAGCCAAAATTAAATGTCTGAAAGCCATCAGGGATTTTAACTGTTAACAATAACTAGTCATGGGTATTTCCAGTTGTGATTGTTTAACTAAACCCAATCTCATGAAATGTTTGGCCAAAGAAGTTATGATAGTGGAGGAATATTGATCCTTTCCTTTAATATGTAATATGCTTTTGGTTTCTGCATTTTAAAAAAGGGGTCAGCTTTCATCACTGAGCTAATGGTGTTCAACGGAAGAGTGCTATTAAAGGGCTTAGACTCCGGGATTCAAATTCTGGCTCTAGTACTTAGTAGCATTGTGCCTCCATTTCTTAATCTATAAAATGTAGTAATAGCATTTCACTCACAGGGTGGATATGTAGATTAAATGGACTAATTTATGTAAAGTGTTTAGAACAATGCCTGGTACATAGTAAATAACTTTGTAGCTGTTTGGTATTATCATCATTATTATAAGTAATACTTAAAAATTAGTAGCCTTTATTAGTTTTTCCACACTTTACCTTCTATCACTCCCCACCCCCTGGGCCAGATTATGTAGGGCCTTCTGCCATTTTAAGAACTTTGGCTTTTCTTAGAAGTAAAACAAAAGGGGAGTCCCCATCAGAATTTGAGCAGAGGAGTGATATAATCTGATTTCTCAGTTTATCTGCTTTATTAAGAACAGGCTACAGAAAGGCTAAGGGAGGAAACAGGGAGGCCAGTTAGGAGGGTGTAGCAGTTATCTATGTAAGAGATAATGGTGACTTGGACCAAGGTGGTAATGGTGGAGATGCTGAGAAGTAGTCAAATTCTGCCTGTCTTTCAAAGGATGAGCCAATATGAGATCTTGAATGTGGATTGTAGAGAAAGAGAAGTCAAGGATGAGTCCAACTTTTTTGTCCTGAGCAACTCAGCCAGAAAGGTGGATTTGTCATTTACCGGTATGAAAGAGACTACAGGAGGTGTGGTTTTTAGAGGGAGAAGACTGATAAAATAAATTTGAAATGCCTATTATACATACGAATGGAAAATTTGAATAGGCAGTTGAATATATGAGTCTAGGGGAGATGGGAAAGGTACGGGCTGGAGATATAATTTGGGAGTTTTCAGAGTTTAAATAGTATTTGAAGCTATGAGACTAAGTTAGACTGCAGAGAGGTGAGTATTGATAGAGAAGTGGTGAGAGGACAGAGCCTATGGGCATTCCCTTTCAGGTCAGAAAAGTAAGGATGAACCAGTGACAGAGACTAAAATAAGGAGGAATGACTAGTGAAGTAGGAAGAAAACTTAGTATATGTTTTGAAAAGGATGTGTTTTCAAAGAAGGAAAAATGATCAACTTTCTAGTACTACTAATTGACCAAGTAAAATGAAGATGAGGAATTGACTATTGGTTTAAAAATGTGGGGGTCATTGGTGATCCTGACGAGGATCATTTTCAGTGGTAATGGTGAAGATAAAAGATTTATTGAATTGAGTTCAGTAGAGAATGGGAGGAGAAGAATTAGAAACCAGTGATTTTTTTTTTCTTTTTTCTTTTTTTGCCCTAAGAGGTTGGAAATAGGACAGTAGCTATGAGGAAATAGGGATGTGTGGGGTCAGGAAAAGGTTTTTCTGACATGGAAGAAATTACAGTGTATTTGTATACTGAGAAAATGAGTTATTACAGGGGAAATTGATGATGCAGGGAGTGAGAAGGGATAGTTGTTAGATCAGTGTCTTTAAGGAGGCCAGAGGGAGTGGGATATAATATGCAAGTGGAGGGGTTAGCTTTAATCAGCATCGTGAACAGTTCATAGCACTAGGGAAAGCTCCAGTGCAGGTGGGCGTGTACAGAATGGTGATAGGAACAACTGAAAGTTATTTTCTGATTGCCTCAGTTTTTTTCACAGCAAAATAAGATGCAGACCTATTTGGTCAGAGTGAGGATAGTTGAAGAAGATGTTAGAGGTTTGAGAAGAGAGGAGAAGGTCTGTAACTTGGGGGTTTGTGAATAAACTACAAGAAATACATAGGATTGCTAAGCAGTAGCTGGAGGGAAATGTGGGGGGGTCAAGAGAGGACTGTTTTCAAGATGGGAGAAATTACAGCATTTTTATATGCTGATGGAAATGAGTAAGTAGAGTGAAAAATTGATGACATAGGGAGAGACTGTACATTTGCAGCATTTTTTGAGGTAAATAGTCATGGGTTTAAAATGAGACAAGTCAGCTTGCTCTTATGTGTGTTTCTCTTGTCATTGTCCAGTATGCTTGTGTTCATGCAGAGTAGCTAGAGTTGGGTTTAACGGGTTAGTTAACAAGCATATATGACAAAGGGATAGAAGGGCAAGGAGGATGAGGGAGTGATTTATAAACAAAGACTGATTCTGAGGAGAAATGGAGACAGTAAGGAGAGATGAGAGGACAGAGGGGAGTAAGGGACAGTAAAAAGAGGTAAAGAAATGATAGAAAAATTAGCAGGTCCATCACTAATACTAAAGGAAGAATGGATAATTACCACCACAACTTGTAGTAACACGCAGAATGTCAATTCTGTCACTTTTGGATATAAAGGAAAGTACCTATTGCTTAGGAGTCCTGGTGGTGCAATGGTTAAGAGCTCAGCTGCAAACCAAAAGGTTAGCGGTTCGAATCTACCAGCTGCTCTTTGGAAACCCTATGGGGCAGTTCTACTCTGTCCTGTAGGGTTGCTGTGAGTCGGAATCAACTCGGCAGCAATATGTTTTGTTTTACCCATTGCTTATTGGGAAAGTTTGTTTTCTGGGTTCATCTTTGATTGATCAAGAGGATACTTTTCAGTCATTATGAAATAAATTTCCCTAAATTTATTTTATATATATTTCCCTAATACAAATACTGTGCTGTTTTTCTATTTTACTCATTATGTTTATAGAGATTGGAGAGACATCTTTGAAAGTAAAATTTTTTTGACTTCAGGGAGAAGACAGTAATCTCATTTGTTATTAAGACATAATAGAGGCTGCACAGCAGATATTTAAAAGTAATGAACTATTGACCTCAGCAGTATATTTGCATTGTTTAAAATCTTAGATTGTTTTGTTAATGTATAGATGGTCATTGGTAGTGTTTGCACACAACTTTTTTTAAATGATTTTTTTGCGCTTTTTCAGTAGAAATCCTGGGTTTCTAACTTTCTATACTGCCAAGCTTTTTGTGCTGCTCAGCAAATTGGCATACTTAAGTCAAATGTTGTATTTACTATTTATACATATGGGAATGTTGTGCTTAATCTTTAAAAGTTTTCGTATTATTTACTCTATTTTTGAAGTACATACATACAGAAAAGTGACATAATGAATATACAGCCTGATGAATTTTCACAGATCAAACACATCCATATAACCAGCACACAGATCAATAAACAGCATTACCACTGCTCCTCAGAAGTCTCCCTGTGTTCCCTTCATTCATTGTTTTAATTTAATGTTTTGGGGAAAATTCAAACTTACAGAATTGTAAAAGTACAAAGAACTTCTGTATACTGTTCACCAAGATTCAGCAGTTAATATTTTGCCAGGTTAGCTTTATAATTTATCAAAAATATGTTTGTTTTTTTAAACCATTGAGATATTATAGACATCATGCTCCTTTACCCCTAGGTGCTTCAGCATGTATTTCCTTAGAACAGAAACATTCTGTTATATAATCATAGTATAATTATCAAATTCAGAAAATCTGATATGAATCAGTTCTTTTGTCTAATATACAGGACATATACAAATTTTTGTCAGTTATTCCAATAATATGTTTTATGGCAGTTCTTTTCTTTCCCTGTGTCCAATGCAGGATCATTCATTACATTGAACTCTTTATATCTCTTTTATCAGTGACCAGCTACCATTGAGTCAGTTCAGACTCATGGTGACCCCATGTTTTTAAGAGTAGAACTGAGTTCTGTAGGGTATTTTTTTTTTTTTTTTTAATATTATGATTTTGGAGAAAATTTACATAGCAAATTGGGTTCTCATTTAAAAATTTCTGTACATTGTTCAGGCGCATTGGTTATACTTCTCACAGTGTGTCAGCATTTTCATTATTTCCATTCTGGTTGTTCTGTTTCATTAATCTGGCTTTCGTGTCCCCCCTTGCCTCCTCATCTTTGGTCTAGGGTGGATGTTGACTGTTGAGTCTTGTTTAGATTATTGTTTAGAGAAGCATAGTACTCACGGGTGATATTATTTATTTTATGAGCCACTCTGTCTTTTGGCTAATAGGTGACCTCTGGGAGTGGTTTGAGTTCCAAGTTTACAGGATATTCCAGGGTGATAGTCTCAGGAGTTCTTCTGCTAGTCTCTACTAATCCAGTAAGTCTGACCCTTTTTAGGAATTTGGGATATGTTCTACATTTTTTTCCCATTCTATCTGGGATCATCTGTTGTGTCCCTGGTCGGAACTGTTGGTAGTGGTAGCTGGGCCATGAGGTTTTCAATGGCTGATTTTTTTTGTAAGTAGATTGCCAGGCCGTTCTTCTGAGATGCCTCTAGGTAAACTCCAACCTGTCAGTTAGCAGAGCATGTTAACCATTTGCACTACACAGGAACTCTGTCCTAGTCATCTAGTGCTCCTATAACAGAAATAGCAGAAATGGACGGCTTTAACAAAGAGAAATTTGTTGTCTCATAGTATAGGAGGCTAGTAGTCCAAATTCAGGGCGCCAGCTCCAGGGGAAGCCTTTCTGTCTCTGTTGACTCTGGGGGAAGGTCCTTGTCATCAATCTTGTCATCAGTCTAGGAGCTTCTCAGCACAGGGACCATGGGTCCAAAGGATGCGCTCTGCTCCCAGCTCTCCTTTCTTGGTGGTAGAAGGTTCCTCTGTCTCTCTTCTCACTTATCTTTTTTTATATCTCAAAAGAGATTGACTAAAGATGCAACTTAATCTTGTTGATTTTGAGTCCTGCCTCATTAATGTAACTGCGTCTTATCCTGCCTCTAATCCTTCGCCATTAACATCATAGAGGTAGGATTTACAATACATAGGAAAATCCCATCAGATGACACGGTGGTGGACAGTCACACAGTACTGGGAATTATGACCTTGCCAAGATGACACACAGTTTTGAGGGACACAGTTCAATCCATAAGAGACTCTTTATATTTCTTTAGTCTTCTTTAATCTGGAAGAGCTTCTCAGCTTTTCTTTGTATTTGTTGACATTGAATTTTATAAGAATAGATTTCAGTTGTTTTGTATATAGTCCCTCAATCTGGGTTTGCCTGATGTTTCCTCATTATTAGATTCAGGTTTTGCTTTTTAGCATGAATCCTAAATAAGTGATACTGTGTCCTTTTCAGTGCATCAGACTGGAGGTGCATGAAGCTAGTTTGTCCTGTTATTAGTGATGATAACTTTAGCCACTTAGTTGTGGTGGTGTCCTTCAAAGTTACTATTTTCCCCCTTTGTATTTACTAATCAGTGGGGAGACTGTAAATAATCTCGTTCCTCTTCAGACTTTCCAAAAATTCTAGGATCTGTTGATGATTTTTTGCCTGAATCAATTATTACTATAATGGCTGCAAAAGAGTGACTGTCTAACTCTGTTATTCCTTCTATATTTATTAGTTGACATTCTTCTTTAAAAATGAACTTTCCCACTCCTTCCACTTGTTAATTTATTATCATTTTAGACTCATTAATTTGTAGATATGTGTGTGTATGGCTTATAAGTATGACTTTTTTTGTAACTTGTGTGTATATATGATTTATGTATACTTTCACTCATTTTCATATTCAAATTGTCCAAAATTTGGCCAGTGGGAGTCCTTTTGACATCTCCCCATCGTTTTTTGAGGATTTTTTTTACTTTGTGGTATTACTAAGATGTGTTCCAGGCTTATCTTATACTTTGCCTGCCCCATCCCTAGAGGCAATCATTTCTCGAAGGTGCCCTGATTCCTTTTAATAGGAAATGGTAATTAGAAACCAAAATCTGAGTGCTAGCTATGCTCATTGCTGTTATTGTTGTTAGGTGCCCTCGAGTCAGTTCCAGCTCATAACAACTCTGTGTGTAACAGAACGAAGCACTTCCCAGTCCTGAGTCATCCTCACAATTGTTATGTTTGAGCCAGTTGTTGTAGCCACTGTGTCAGTACATCACATTAAATTTCTTCCTTCAGTACCATTGGTTCTTGATCATATGCTACTGCCTGAAATAACTGAACATTGACCAGTTCATTTGGTGCAGTGACTCTGTATCCTTTCCATTTTCTTTGATGCTTCCTGTGTCATTCAATATTTTCCCCATAGAATCCTTCAGTATTTCAAGTAGGGGTTTGAATTATTTCTTCAGTTCTTTTAGCTTGAGAAATGCTGAGTGTATTTTTCCCTTTAGGTTTTCTAATTCCAGGTCTTTTGCACATTTCATTATAGTATTTTACTTTGTCTTCTTGAGCTGCCCTTTGAATTCTTCTGTTCAGCTCTTTTACTTCATCATTTCTTCCATTAACTTTAGCTACTCTACATTTAGGAGCAAGTTTCACAGTCTCTTCTGATACCCATTTTGGTTTTTTCTTTCTTTCCTGTCTTTTAATGACCTTTAGCTTTCTTCATGGATGATGGCCTTGATGTCATCTCACAACTTGTCTGGTCTTCTGTCATTAGTATTCAATGCATCAAATCTGTTCTTGAGATAATCTCTAAATTCAGGTGGAATATACTCAAGGTTGTACTTTGGCTGTCATGGAGTAGCTCATTGCTACTGGAGTGTAATTATTTCCAAACCTTTTCAGCAGTCAGAGCTAGGAAAAAATAGCATTTTTAATATGAAATTGCCACAGGTATATTTAAAATAAATTTAATCATGAATTCATGATTCTTTTCCTTCCAGTTCAATACCACAGGGCCTTGTTTCATATTGCATCTTCCTTTACATATGGTGAGAACTTGGCTGCCAACAGCTTTAATATAGATGCTCGTGTTCTTAATCCTAAAATATGCACTAAACGGATTCAGAACTTCTGCACCTAGCGCTACAAAAAACAAACCTATTAAATAGAGTTCAAGGTTTGTTTGCAATTCTTTTTTTTATTTGCATGAGAATTATATTTTAATTTTTTGAAATTTATGCTTTGACAACATAAATAGGAAAAATTTCACAATTGAAAGACGTGGATAAAATACGCAAATCCAACTCTATGCTATTTACGTGAGATGCATCTAAAACAAATACATAAAATGATTGAAAATATCCAGCGGATGAAGATAATGTCAGGCAACTGTTCCACTCTTTTCTTTTTTCTTATTTTAGATTGAGGGTATATAGTCACAATATTCTGTTCAAAGTTTTCTTCAGAGTGGTTTATTTCAGTCATTTAAAATACAGTTTTTTTGTTCATTGTTTCTGTTTGTGCAGTTCTTTTCCTCCATGCTTGTTGATTTAATTTTTTTCTAAACAGGCTTATTTTTTTGAGCACTTTTAGGTTTACAGAAAAATTGTGCACATTGTACAGAAAGTTCCTGTATACCTGTTTTTTATTTAATTTTATTTTTTGTATATATAAAACATTTAGCATAGTTTCAAAGGTGAGGTTATTTGAAGGTATACTTGGAATTATCACTCTTTTCCCTATTTTTTTCAACCCTGTTGATAACCAGTTTTATTTCACTTAGTTTGTGGTTTATCTCTCCTGTGTTTATTTTTACATAAACATATATATATATATATAAAAATACGTAATTTTTTTTTCTATTGCTTTGAAATAGCATTTTACTAGTCTTACAAGCATTTGCAAGAAGGTAAATAGCTGAACTTTTCATGGAGTATGTTGCTGGGGTTACAGTTAACTTTCTTTAGAATTTTACTTTCAAAGAATTAAGTTATTTTGAGGTAGAGTTTTTATAAAGTAGCTATTTAGTGTAGCTTTTTTATGGAACATACCAGTGTTACTGTTAACTGGTTGCACTGATAATACTTTTCCTTGTTACTGAAGAATATAAGGAAAGAAATAACAAAATTTCAAATATTCTGTGAAACTGCAGAAATTAATATTATTCATTCATGAAAGCACAGAAATTTATGTCTTATAACCTGAAATAAGCCCTTGGTTCTTTTTTCAATTCTGCATTTCGACATGATACTGTCTGTGCTGAAGAATATTTCTAAAAATATTCTAGATTTCATGAAATGTCTATAATATGTCTTTTTAAATATTAGTAGTAGTCTTAGTAGCAAAGCAATTATATGACTTGAAGAGAATGATACTATAGGAACATGCTACAGAGCTTTTGAAATAGTATGTCAAGAAAAGAAACAGAACAAGGGGGGTCAGGGACAACAATATGTAAGAAAAAACATAGAAAATTTATCTCACCAGAAACAGCACCTCTTCTCAGTCTCAGACAAGTACTGCCTCCAGAAAAGCCAATTCAAGCGTTGGGAAGTGGCAGGATCGTTATGGGAGGGCCGAATCACCTGATCTAAGGTAAGGCTTGTTTTTAAACATTGGATACTCTCTGATATTTAGATCTTTGGTGTTGTTTTGTCTTATTAGTGAGATAATAAATTTTGATTAGACTGCACCATATTTTTACCCCTGAAATTATCCCTTTTCAGTATAGAGTTTAAGTTACCTCTGAATCAGGCTGTATCACCTCATGTCTCACCTTTCCTCCCTCTGGCCTTTTATTATACATAATAAATTGCATGGAACCACCTTAATGAGTGCTCATTAAATGTTTTCTTCTCCTTGCTGTAGATTTGATTTTTCTTTTCTCATATCACACCCTGTTCAGAAATCCCCTGGAACTTTCTACTACCTACTGAATAAAATCTAACCTACTAAGCCATTATTTAGGACCTACAAAATTTGACTTCACTGCATCTTTCCAAGTTTTATATACAATTATTTTACTGCATAAACCTGCCGCTCCATTAAGTTGGGTCTATCAGCTGCCCTAGGATGTACCATTACCTTAATTGATGCTATGCTTTTACTCATGATTCACCCTGGTTAGAATTTTGGTTTGTTTTCTAAATCTTATGTTTACTAAGCATACACCCTTACACGGGTAATGTAATCTCTCTGAGCCTATAAAATGGGAATGATAACTTCTACTGTAAGGGATGTAGTGAGATGCAGGTATGTTAGGGTATGAAAGTAGTTTACCAACAGTATTCAATCTGAAAGATTATATTTATGCCTGATTTGGAGATACAGACCACAATACTTCCCAGTTTACCATTTGAGGTTTTAAACATTTATGGTATATGTAGGATGATTTTGTTTGCTGTTATTCTGCTTTTGTTGTCCAGAAAACTTTCTTCCTGAACGGCTTGATGCTACATTAATATGCCTATAATTATTTTAATTTGCAAACTTGTAAATATGTAAATTATGAAGAGATACTGATGTATCTAAAAGACAAGTGGCAGGAAACGGTATCAAAATTTGATTTTCTTGATTTCCTTTTCTGTGGGGTCTAAATTGTATATTATGCATGAATTGTAAGAGTTTCTAGTCAACTTGCTTTGATTGGATTTCCTATTAGGACAGAGTAAGCTTAGTTATTCTCAAAAGCGGGTATCCATCTTAAAGTAAAAAATATTTTAACTTTTTGAAGAATATCGAAACAAAAGTATGTCTAGTCATAGAAGAGATAAAACTGTTATCTATATTCTTAAGATAGTATCAGTTGCATGTATTGCTTTAGCTGACTATAGAATAAGAGGTTGGAGAGCACTATTATTTTTAAAGGAGCCCTGGTTGCTCACTGGTTAAGAGTTCAGCTGCTAACCAAAAAAGTCGGCAGTTAGAATCCACCAGCTGTGCCTTGGAAACTCTGTGGGGCGGTTCTTTGTCCTATAGACATTTTTCCATTTGTATTATATTGATTGATCTTTGCTTTTAAAACCAAAATAGTCTTGAAAAAAACAACAGAAACAAATTTTCAAAAGAGTTATTTTACACAGAAGTGTGGAGTGTTTTATACAGTTTTTCACATTTGACATTTTGGTGGAAATTTCCATGTACTAATTAACTTGATTATTATAGCACATAGTGCATAGAGAAACACTTGAACTTACATTTCAGTAACCTGGCAGTAACTCGGACCTCCTATTTACTGATCCCAAAAGAACTGGACATTAAGATACTTCATTATAAATTCATCATCACTGCTATAGTGATAATGGATCAGTAACTATCTTTGCGTATAAAGAATGATTACTTTTCTTAAACTTACAGCTGTTTCTTGGCAGAAGTGTTGGATTTGAATTTTATGTTTGGTTTTGTTAGTAACTACCTCTGTGAATTTAGGCAAGTTTCTTAAAGTCTCTAAGCCTCAGTTTCCACATTTGTAAAATGATGGGGCTAAACTGTGTCATCTGAAAGTCCCCTTCAGTCTTGAAATTCTTTGTTTTCTGGCTAGTCCCCAGTTGACATAGAAAAGGAGATATGAGAAATAGGGAATTTACCCAAATTCACAGCTAGTTAACAGGCAAAGCCAGGACTAGTTTTCTGCCTTTTAGTACGTGCAGTTCAGGCAAGTTTACTTTTATAGGCAAAGGTGTAGAAATGTTTTAAGATCAGATATTTTTCAAGATAATTTTTAACTTCATATTTGTTTTGCTTTATTATGTTGTAACATCTGAAATTCCTTTTTATAGCAATCTTTTGACTTAGAATTGTTTTTTTACTTAAGATAGGCTTTTGCGATAATACTTTATTTCTGGAAATAAGATGGCTAGTTTATAGAGAAAATATTAGTTCTGATATCTGAAAGTAATAGATCTCAGTGTTTACACTGTATAACCCCTCACATTCCCTCCATCACCTCTACCCCCCTAAAAAAAAAAATCCTTGGAAACACAGAAAACTCCCCACTCTGACCTTGTGATTAATCTCTAATTAGTGGGAAATTCGGCACTGTATTTTCACTTTGTATTTTGTGCTTTTGAATATTCCAAAGATAGATAAGTAAACGAATATCCAAAACCAGTTGTCATTGAGTTGACTCCAACTCATGGTAATCCCATGTGTGTCAGAATAGAACTGTGCTCCATAGGTGTTTTTCAGCGGCTGATTTTTCGGAATTAGATCGCCAGACCTTTCTTCCAAGGTGCTGCTGGGTGGACTTGAACCTCCAACCTTTTGATTAGCAGCCAAATGTGTTAACCGTTTGCACCACCTAGGTATTCCAAATAAATGAATAAAACCCTAGATAAAAGCCCTTTTTTGTTTTTAAATATGTAGTATACACATTCTTACAGTAAAAGATAGAAAACTAGTTTTCAGTTCTTGCGCGTAATATAACTGAGAAATATGGAAATTTTTTGATTTATTTGTAAAGGACAAATAAGCAGTGGTTGAAATCTTTTCAAAAGTTACTTTATTTGAAGAATCTGATTTATCTTATGCTGATCCTTCCTAATTTGTACAATAGTGTTTTCCAGACTCTAACAGTACTCTTTAAGCTAATTCTACCTGTGTAAAACAATGACATTTTATTGGTGTAAATTTGCTTTTTTATAAATTCAGATTTGTAACTCTTGCAAAGCCAATTAGTAGGAAGAATGAAGCAGTTTTAATGAACACAAAGATTGAAATTGGCAGTATGGTTGACTGCTGTAATCTTATCCTTAATGTCTAGTTTATTTATGTATGTCATTTCCATTTTATAATAGCAAATTCTGCTTGGGTAATTTAGTTGGAAATATTAGATTTTTTGAGCTTGTTTTCAGTATTAGAATGCTTTTTAACTGATTCAGACTCTTAAAAGAGGAATAGTAAAAGTTTCTTTTCAGTGTTGAATCACTAAATATTTAAACCTGCTTGCATTTCTTCTAATAGACAAAAATACCACAGTTAATAATAATAAACTTAAACCAAAACCAAACCAAACCCGTTGCCGTGGAGTTGATTCCAACTCATAGCGACTTTATATAGGACAGAGTAGAACTACCCCATAGAGTTTCCAAGGAGTGACTGGTGGATTGAACTGCTGACCTTTTGGTTAGCAGCGAAGTGCTTAACCAGGAACAGTGAACTTAAATCAGATGTTAAATCAGTATCATATCAAGAGTTCCTGTTCAGTTCTTGCATTGCTTACTATTACTGTTATGTCTTAATGAGATAATATACTGGAAAGCTGTGCGTGTACCTTTGTGTCGTTTGATTGAGCGTGATGTGTGTAGCTTGTAAGATTTTATGTGACTAGACATATGAAGCCCTTTATTTATTTATTTTTTAAGTTCCCTATAGAGCTATATCTTTTCCTGTCATTGACACATTTAAAAGCATGAAATTAAGCATTAAAGATGACAGACAAAGCTTTATTCCAGGCTCTACATAAAAGTGAGTTAACTTGGCTTCACTAATGAACATGTTTATGTCCTCCAGTGAGTCAGTTATTAGCATATTATACATTTTAGCATTCAGAGTTTTTTTGTTTTTAAAAACAGCTTAAAAAGTAACGTAACGTTTTTTAAATTCAGGTCCCCTAGTATGGAAAACACTCTCGTTGTGGAACACCAGTTGTGGAAGAGGAAAGGGTCTTGGAGTTGGTCATACCTGAGCCTGAATCATGGTGTTGTCAGTTTACTACTCAAAAGAGCTTCTTTCCATCTCTGTAAAATGAAACTAATTAGACTTATACTTTTCTTTAAGTGTTCTTGTAAGGATTAAATCGTTGATAAGCTTATGAAAGCACGTGTTGCAGGACCTGAAAAATAAGATCAGGCACCTAAAAAATGTTGGTTCCCTTTGGACTTCTGCTCCCATCACAGGCTTTATCAGTGTCTTTAAATATAGCAGTAATAGAATTAAATTATATGTCATGAAGAAAAAGTTCTGTTTTTTTTTTTTGACATTTTTAGACAGAATTTTTGATTAATCTTTACCTGAAATATAAACATATTAAATTTTCTTTATAAATGATCTATGCACTGTGGAGAAAATTATTCTTGTGCTTATGAAAGTAAAAAATCAAACACAGGTATAGAAGCAGTACCATGTCAGTCCAGAAAACCTGAAACAGCAGTATAAAAATATGTAATGAATGACATCCTTACCTTAATTACTAGGCCTTGATGGGTAAGACTTCATATTTATTAAGTAATAAAAAATAAAATATTAATTTTTATCACCTACTTTACATTCTTTCTAGAGAAGAACAAAATATCTGCATCTCTTCCTTGGGCCTGCTTTTAGGGTTGTAGTCTTCAGTTTTGGCTATGTATTGGAATTATCTGGGGAACTTCAAGAAATTGATACTTGGGGCCGAGAGATTCTGATTTAGATAGTCTGATGTGCACCCTGGGCATCAGGATTTTTTAAAGCTCCCACAGATGATTCTGATATGCAGGTAAGGCTGAGAACCACTGATTTAGAGAATTGATTCTGGCATGAGATTAAAGTCAAATACTAACTTGGCAGCTTAGGTTTTTAAGTAAAATGATAAATTTAGCTATAAGAGCTATAAGGAGAACTGACATTTGTATAGCATTTTACAGCCTCACAGAATCCTTTCCTGTATGTGATCTTCATTTAGATTCTCTGCCTTTTTGAAAGTCTTTTAAGAGGTTCGTAACCACTCTCAAAGGTGGACTGTATTTCTTCTGTTGCAAGCAGATTGACAGTATAGTTTTCTGAGTTAGACTCCTGTGCATAATATTTTCCCCAGATCTTTTCTCTTTGCTCATCTTCTTTCCTTCATCTAAATGCCTTCTCTTGTGGCTAAATCCATCCTACTTTCAAGGCTGATCTCTTTCCTAAAGTAGTTTAAAAGATGTTATGCCAGTTTCCATGCAGAACTGTTACAGCTGTAGGTTTAGATATATGAACTCAGTTAGATATACTAAATGTGTCTGTCTTTAATGCGGGAATATGGACTAGCCATATTCTAGGTTTTTTCTTACAGAATAGACCCCAAACCAAAAAACCAAACCAGTTGCTGTTGAGTTTGTTCCAACTCTTGGCCACCGCACGTGTTTCAGAGTAGAACTGTGCTCTGGAGGGTTTTCAATGGCTGGTTCTTCAGAAGTAGATCACCAGGCCTTTCTTCCAAGGCACCTCTGGGTAGACTTAAACCTCCAACCTTTCGATTAGTAGCCAAGCACTGCTTCTTACTGAAAGCTCTGTTGTGAAAAAAAACAACATTCATAGGTTTCTGCAAGGATATGTGATTCATCCATTCCTTTAGAATAGTGGGCCTGAACAGTCTTTTAAGCATTGATGCTTGAAAATTTACTGCAAACTATGGACTCTCTTGTTTGAGAAATACATGTATACATATGCATTCAGTTTAGGAACCTCATGATCCCTCTTTAAAGAACTGTCTATGATAGTTAAGACTCTTGCTGTCATTAAGCACAGTTAAATCCTTAGATCAAGCTATTAAAAGGGCTGTATACTGAGACAACATTGTTTGGCTTCCCTATGATTAAATTGCTTTTATTGAATTATACATTCTTGCTAGGCTTCACCAACCATTGAAGCACGTTAGGAGAAACAGCTCTGTGAAATTCACTTTTGTTCTCATTGTTGTAATAGTGAAGACTTTGTCCCTATTTCAGTGTTTTCAAAGCATAAGCTTGCAATCCATTAGTGGATTGTGTAATCAATTTAGTGGTTTCAGCCAATGTTTCTTGGTTTTATATTGTTTATTTTGCTTTTTCGCTATATTTAAATACTGTTGAAATCATATTTTATATTAATATACTTTTGTTTATAGTAAGTGTATTGTTTCATGTAACTTTCGTTCTCCTTTTTTTTACATAATATGAGTATACTGGATTGCTATTCAAAATGTATTTCTTCCTGTGTTTTGTGATCCAAAACGTTTAAAAAAATATTGCATGCACGCTATCATACTTTGTCTTAAGGTGGACTCAAAGGAGATTTTCTCTTAGTCTCATCTGTAAAATGGAACTAATAATAGGGTTCTTATGAGGAGTAAATGCATATAAAACACTTAGAACAATGATTATCAAGCACATAGTAGGTAGTCAGTAGATACTAGCTGTTATTATTACCAAGAAAAGAGGCCTTCTTTAGAGCTAATGGTTTTTTTATTTTATGTACACTAAAGACTTTTGTCGTTAATGCTGCCCTTTACTTTGGCTGATAACATTAGGAAGCTCAGATAAATTTGTGGCAAAAGGTTAGCAACTAGTCTTTTGTGTATCTTCCCTTGGCCCTGATTTTGTCATTTAAAAAATTTCTGTTACATTTCTGAGCACCCCTCAACCCCTTCTAAAACATCAGAGTTATTAAAATGACATTTTAATTTAATTCCATCGTAATTCAGAGATGTTTTCATATTCATCTGTGTCAGTTGAAAGGTGGAGGCTTTTCTGAACATTCACTGCCTGTATTAAACTGTAGATTAACTCAGACATCCAGTGTGGTTAGTTGCTGTGTGTCAGCTTTTTATTATGGTTGAGTCTAATATGGAGAAGAGAATCACAGCAGCATCATTTGTCTGCTTCATTAAACAAGTTGGTAGGCCCAGTTAAACTTTTGCTATGTGAAATTCCAAGTTATAGTAGATTTCCTCATAGTGAACCTCTAGTAAACCTTTTTATGCAGTGAAATAAAAAGCAGTGCATCAAGAACTTTCATGGAATAATATGGTTCAAGAGGTTATTGTTTTCCATAATGTGTCATCACAATAACACTAGATTGCCTCCTCATTCATCCATATTAAGTATGTGTTTTTTTTTTTAATTTTTATTTTGATGCGTACTTACCAGTCATTAAATATTTCTGAACAAAATGGTAAAACCTCAGTTAACTTTAAATTTGTGATTAATTTAAGATAAATCCATTTGTGTGGTAAAAAAGCCTGGTCAAGGATGTATTGTTATAAAAATACAAGGAGTTGGAGTTTTGTGGACTCCCTCCAGGAATATACGTTCAGTAAGGCCGATTTCTTAGTTGCATGTTTTTAGAAATACAGTACTTTGCCACTTAGGAGTCTTTTAGTGATTAAATAATCCATTTAAATTTTCTAAAGCTGAAGAAAGTAATTAAACTTCTCTGACTATATTTAAGGTAAACTTTAAGAGATGAATACTTCAGTGTTTCCCAGATGGTTTTTTTGTACATTGCTTAGTGATTTATTCTCCTCTTAAGCCCCATCAGCAGGTGGAATAGAAAACACCAGCCATCTCCCACACTGAGCCCTTGGGCAGCCAAGGCATTATACTCCTTATTGCCTGCTGTGTCTGGAGGACCCGCACATCAGTCCCTTGTTTCTCAAGGTACTCCACAGTTGATGGGGGCACCTTCAAGGCCTCACTCATTTCTCAGCCAATCACAGGGGTCTGTACACCCGTCTTGATAACCTCCTCCATATCTGCAGGCTGCACACTAGGAGAATGCTCAGTTCTTACATCTCTCCAATCCCAAGCCAGACTGCCCCTCGCCACACTTCACAGTCTTTACAGGTTTTAGTAGAGTCTTGTACTTAGTTTGTCCCCAGGAGAGGGAAGCAATTTCAGGAGAACACCTAAGGAACTTATCTGAAATCAGATGTCTTCTCTCCTCAGAGTTGTGTGCCCAAATGGTTTTGTGCTTTCCTCTCACCTTGGTTTGTTCCTCCCAGAGTTTTTGAACGCAGACATCCTTAGAAATGCATAGTAAAAGATTATAGAAATCTTCCCCCTTAACACAAAAATTGGAGTATTAGATTTAAGTTTTACTACTTTTAACAGTTTGTGAGAATTTGTCTTTGATGGGAATTACTTTTAAAAGATGCAGAGGGTAGAATCCACAGATTGGAAATAGGAGTGGGAAAGAATAGTAGAAAAGAAGTAAAGATTTTTACAGTGAGGTCTAGATTGCAATAAATGATGAGGGAAATCCTAGCCTCAGGATAAACACCTGTATCTGTTAGGATGTTAGAATCTGAGATGTATGTATGTAAGAGGGCTGATGGCGTGTGCTTTGGTATGAAGTTATGTGGGCATAGCTTTGTAATCTAAGTTTTAAGAAAGAAATTGAAACAATATATGTTTTATATTAGAGGCGTTTAGATTTTTCTGTTGTGGTGAATTTGGAATATTTTCCCAGCTATATTGGAGTGGTTAATTTAAATAAAATCACTCTTTGTCTTTGGGATCATGAAGGAATCTGGGAAGTCAGTGTCCTGGGCATAAAATCAGAAATTCAGCATTGAATTTTTTTTTTTTTATCAGATTAAAATTATATAGAAAGGAAGTCTTAAGTGGGCAAGAGAAGTGGAGATTGACCTTGTTCTTGAAGACATTTCAGATGCCATTATGTACTTTTTATAGGGCTGTCTTTATTTTGTGAACATAAAATTATGGGGCTTTCTAAGGTTCACTTTTGATGAACTTTCTCCAACTCTCACCTTTCTCAAAGGTGAAATTTTCTTTCCACAAGGCAGCATGGCTCAAGGGAAGGAGTCTGTAGACTTCGGAGTCAGAAAGACTCGTGTTTAAAATTTAGTTTTGCCATTTAATTATGACTTGAATAAATGACTTCACTCTGACCCATGGTTTTATCATCCATAGTTTTATACAGTATTGTGTAAGTTTAGGGTTATTGTCAGGTTTAGGTGTAACATGTAGGAATTCAACAAATGGTAATTGCTGTTATCGTTAAGGTCGTTTTAGGAACCTAACTGGTGGTTGTGGAAGGATACATGGTATTTTACTTCTCATAAGGTCCATACACAAGTATACAATGGCTTTTAACATTGTAATTTTTAAAATTTAACTTAGGTTTTCCTATTAAGTTTGCAGCATTGTTTAGTGGTAGACTATTTTTCCATATCATCATACACTTTCAACTTTAAAAGGAATACAACTGGAGGGAGAACAGGCAATTTAAATTTTTCTCTCTAAAGACAAGTTATCAGGAAGGGAAAATTGCTTTCATTTTTGTTTTCTAATGCTCAGAATATATCAATAAGGAAAATATCCTGTTTCAAGATGAGCATTATTTCTTTTCAAGCCTCTTTGGGGAATTTTTTAAAAGTTTCTGTAATGTAACTGTGATATGTATTACAGTTACAGTGGTCAACACATTTTATTTCCATTTGTCAATCATTTGTTACTTCATTCGATTCCACAAAGATAACTTCAGTTGGAGACTACTAAAAAATTGTAAATTTAGAAGAAAAGCTGTATAAATACCTATAATTTAATATGATTGTTGGGTGTGTTGTTTCTAGCTTATTTAAGAAACTTAGTTTTTAATGGCAGTGCGAAGTAATGAGATCTAACTAAATCAGTGGTTTCTTTCTGTGTGTTGTGATCTGATTTTATTTTAAAATATATCGCAAAAGGTTTTAGATTTTATTTTCAGTTAATGTTTTCAAATAGCTAATTAGGTGAAACTGAATTGATTCAATTTTTATGTTACAGGAGATTGTCTGGGGCAATCGACGTTATTGGTCAGACTATAACTATCAGCAGAGTAGAAGGAAGACGACGGGCAAATGAAAACAGCAACATACAGGTTTAGTATTTTACAATCAATTATCATTTCTAACTGAAAGATTATATCCATGTTCTAACTTAATTTACTCAATAAATATGCTTTAGGTGCTACAAAGAGATTTAAAATGCAGACCCAGTGACCCTTATATTTATTTCAAAAGGTTTTCCCTTTATAATTTATAACATTTGGATCTTTTTTAGTAAGAGTTGTTGTGTCCCCCCCCCCCCCCCAATTATAAATGTATTCTATAGGTTCATTTAAAAAAAAAAAAATGAGAAAAGTTCAAGAAGATAATAAAGATCACCAGTATGTCTTCCACCTGAAGATAACCACTCTTAAAACTCTGGTCCATCTCTTCCTTGTCACTAAGCGTTATATTATGATTGTATTTTTGCGTATCCTCTTTTCATGTAAAATTGTCATTTGCATTTTTCCATATTCTTAAAAATACGATTTAAACTCTGTTCATGATAGCATCATTGTATGGATGTCTCATGATGTGACATTTCTGAGAGAAGTAGATTTCCTTTTTTTCCAAGTGAAAGAATGTAAAGAGGTGAGTTATAGGTTACTTGGACAACTTGATTAACTGAGACTTTCAGTGATCAAGTTATGCAGCTTGGTCACACTTTTTCATCATTTATTCCTTTTTTCTGAGTATTTTAAAAAGTGTCCAAGATATTTTAATTTTACTACCTTTAATAAATCAATCATGTAAAAAATATTCTTTCTGGCATTTAAAAATATAAATTATTTCTAAAATGAAAGATAGTCTTCTTTTTCTCTCCGTCACCGTTAAAATGCCATGATTTCCTAAAATAATTCTGTTCCTTACTTTAATTAGACATGCTTATTAGCAAAAGCATTATAAAAATTGCTGTACTTAAGTATAGGAAAAGTTAATTGAGGGGAGGGATTATATGCTCAAATGATCTGCTTTAGTCAGAAAGGATTTCAGAAGTATAAACTAAATATACAAAGTGGCTGTTTCTGCTGTATTTCCCAAACTTGTTGGCACATCACAGTCACTAGGGAGCTTATTGAAACTGCAGTTTCCTAGATGCCACTTTACTTGCTGTTGTCTTTCAGTAGGTTTGGGGTACTTCTTATGGTGCTTGTCTCTTAGCGGTTACACAGATAAGCATGTTACAAACTCTGCTTTATTTTATTTTTCAAGTATAAACCCCGTTTTAAACTTACAAAGTTCACATAAAAAAATTATTTACATATTTTGCTGTTTGTTGCTTACAACGTTCTAATCTTTTACTTCGCAACCTAGTGATGAAAGGCTCTTTACAGTGAATGTCTGACTATTCTTCCATGTTAATATCTTAGTTAGTATCTGTGATTCATGATTCCATTGTCTTGAGTACTTTTGTTAGGTAAAATTGATAAAATTCATTGTATTTATAAATACTTAATTGCTCTTTAGAATTTTTTTTGTAATAATTCAGTTCCTTCTAGGCTTTGAATATGAACATTTAAAAAAGTGTGTGAATATGTACACACACGTCAACACACAGAAATATTATCCCTCCAAATAAATACACGTATGTGAATAAAAATTTTGTTTCTTCGATTAAATGAAATTAATTTACTGATTTAATCTTAGATAAGAACATTTACTCATCTTTATAATTAACTATGCTCTAATTTTAGGTTCTTTCTGAAAGATCTGCTACTGAAGTAGACAACAATTTTAGCAAACCACCTCCATTTTTTCCTCCAGGAGCTCCTCCCACCCACCTTCCACCTCCTCCATTTCTTCCACCTCCTCCAACTGTCAGTACTGCTCCACCTCTGATTCCACCACCAGGTAAATAGTAAATAAGACATTTGATTTTTGGGG
>NW_004444037.1:7104489-7106041 GCF_000243295.1 Trichechus manatus latirostris | reverse complement strand
GTCAGCCATAATAGAGAGCAGAATTCACAAACAGTCTCAGAATTTCATTTGTATTTATACTTTAAACTTCTCATTAATGGCCTTTTCTATTCCTTTATTCCCAATAAGCTTTCAGTATTTATCCCTTTAGAAATTTTTTATGAAACTAACAAGATTGACTGAGATTACAGTTTCTTCCTGGCAAAAATGCCAGTAGTAAATGGTAATATGATTATGTATTATCATTAATATTAAAAAAATCAGCTTCTGTTCCTAATCAGAACTACATGTCAGGCATGTTTTAGGATATACTTCCTGTTAGTAAAATTAATATATACTAATAGCCATATCCTCTCACTCACTTTGCATTTGCAAGAGAGCTATCACCATTTGAAGGTATCAATCGTGATCAGAGAACAGAGCCAAATAAAGGGTCTGTATAGTCCTTCCCTAACGTATTCGTCCTTAGCCCCTTAATGTCAGCTACGGCCTCTGTCTCACATCCGCATTACCTTTGATTCCCTTCCACTGTCACCCCTACCCTCAAAAAAGATTTAAAAAAGTAAATAAATAAATACAGAAAATGACTCGAGGCTTTTAGATAATCTGTTGTCTCAAAAATAGAGGAAAGAAAAGACTGGAGTAGGTTGGAGGTGCTTATGCCAGACAACATTATTTCTAAGGTTCAATTTCTTGTTCATAAGTTGGGATTGGGTCCATGATTCTTGAGTCTTTAATATGTGGAGAATAAACTAAGTGAAAGGGGGAAGTTAAAAGGACTTAGATAATTCATAAATGAGTCCCTTGTCCTTTGGAAAAGAGTTAGAGAAAATGCAGAAATAGTTCATTTTCTTTACATATTCAATTAATCAGATTAAAAGAAGAGCAGTGTATGCAGTCAGTTTGTGCAAAAGTGAAATAATCCTTAGACTGGGTTGCTTTGTAGTCTTATTTAAACTTTACTAGGTACATGATTTAAAAGAATTTTCTCATTTACTACCTATTATACCCTCAAATGGCTAACATTTTATGTATGTTTAAATTAGCTCTTTATTAAATAGAGAAGTGGTATGAATTACTGATGAAAAAATAAATATTTCATTGGTATAAAAATATTCAGAAGCTCTTTAGGATATTGCTGATATTATCTGGAAATTTACCTTTTTCAGAATAGTAAAATTATTCAATTTGCCGTATAACCTTTGTTTATAATAAATCTTTTCATTGTGTTTAGGTTATGGATGGCATTATTCTGTAGAGTACTGCTGATTGTTTTTATGTTACTTAATCTATTTATCTACTCAAAGTTAATTCTCAGCTACATGCTTTCCATATTTTTAAATACCTGTCCAGGATCCTCCAGCCACTCCTTGGAAACCCCATGGGGCAGTTCTACTCTGTCCTGTAGGGTCACTATGAGTTGGAATTGCCTTCACAGCAATGGGTTTGGTTTTTTGGTCCAGATTTCCTTTGATGCTTATTCTTGGGTTACATTTGCCTGCTGTCCTGTCAGCATTTAAGGAATACAGATTAATTCTAATGCTGGTTTAAGCAGTCCCTAACTGGCATATTT
>NW_004444037.1:7098790-7101312 GCF_000243295.1 Trichechus manatus latirostris | reverse complement strand
TCCCGTAAATCTGCTAGGTAATTGAGTTAACATATTTATGTATCTATAAAGCCAGAGGTCGTTTTCAGATTGACAGTTTGGTACGGGCACTTACCAGTCAGAATGAGCACTGGCTGTAAACAGTAGTATGGAAATATAGATATATGCCAGCTGAATGTTGTCCCTGCTTAAAGCCACATTTTCAGTTAACCGTTTACCGTAGAACCATATGATTACAGTATGTTCTATAGAGTTTGCTGTAATTTAGATCATCTTAAGACACACAGGCAGCTAATGAGAGAAAGATTTGGCTCAGAAGTCTTGTTGTAAGTATTGCCTTAGAAAATACTCCGTTTTTCTTTGAGAAACCTTGCTTTTTTTGTTTCCTTTATGAAATATTGAAAGGAAAAAAATATTTGGAGAATTGATTTAAATGTATTTTAATATTGCCTTTGTTAACATTAGCTTTCTAATACATTAGTTATTAAGACTAAAGTCCTATATATAATAGGACAAATATAGTAATGGTGTTTTATGTCCATACTTTGGGGTGCTACCAGTGTTTTCATACTTAGGATCTCCGTACGTACAGATTTGCCAGGAACAGTACTAGTTTATATCTTTTGTTCCAGCATACATATTTCACTCTCAGAAATGCCCTAGTTTGGAGAATATAATTTATGGTCAACTATTCTTAGAGGTTCGCAGACATGGCTGATTGCGCAAGTAGATAGTTAACTCTTTAACAAGGATGAGGTGAGAGACAACGCTCATCTTCTAAGAGACTTTTTCTGTAGAATATTGACAGAAAAAGAGAGATATATTGCCTCCTCTCCCCCTCAAACACACATCTACAAAACATATATGAAATCTTGTTAGTAACACAAGGAGGACAAAGTATTTCTGGCTGCAGTAGATTTGTGTGAAGAGTAGATTGTGAATTAGTATGTACAGCAAAGATGGAGGGGACCTCTGGTCCTAAATTAATGTCTGACTATTGAATTCGCTTTTTAAAGTGGGAAAGTAATGTGCTTCCTTGTGGCCATACTGATAATAGCTTGAAAAGAAATACTGGCTAATCAAGGTCTTCTGTAATTTTCAGAGAACCTGTTCTTTTCATCTTCTAGTTAACCAGAAAATAGTTTAAGTCTTTTCAAGAATTTATTAATGTGGTTTCATGCTTTTACTAAGCCGTAATAAAAACTAAAGCTAATACTTATTGAATGTGTACTATGTGCCAGGCACTATTATGAGCTCACTCCATGTGTTAGCTCATTTGATTTTCAAACATCATCTGAAGTAGATATTACTCTAATTTTACCGATGAGGAAAGTAGGGCTTACGAACCTTAAGTAATAGCTAGAAAGTAGCAGAGTGAAAGTTCTAAACCAGGCAGTGTGACTCCAAAGCCTATTTTCTTATTAACCACATTGAAGTGGATCATTATCTATGTAAGGAAACTATATTATTGGATTATGTATATTCATTCCAATAAAATGGCTTAAGGCATTTTTTTTTTTTTTAAAGTATTTCCCTGATGTTGAAGTATATGTGTATATATTTGTGGATAGTGAAGTGAGGGAAGTTATAAAGAGCAGAAATCAGATTATTTTAAGTCTAATTGAGGTTTTATTATTTCTCTTACTTGTGTTAAGAAATCTGTGTTTAACTGGATGAGCCAGTTTTGAAATAACTTGCTTGTTGGAAGAAAAAGTGTAAAATTGGAAAGATTTATGTTATAGGGTAGATCATTTGTTTTTAAAATAAAAAGACTTAATGATTGTGAACAAACTTTTTTTAACTGTGTTCGTGCTAGCTATATTAGGTTTTATAGTAGGCCTTTAAATTAGGCTTTTAGAAGTTAATTTACTTTAATGGTACTCTGTCTTCATTTTTTGTAATGTAGTTATTGAAGGAGTGATGGCAGATTCCATTTAACTTACTTCTTGTGGAATTAATCAACATTAAGGCTCATGTTCTATAGGACTTGGGAGCAATATAAATCTAGCCCAGGAGTAGAGTTCTACTAAGTTAAAGAAGGCTCTGTGCTTTACTGAGACATATAGCCCATCAAGTCAGGGCCGTGGACAAGGCATCTCTGCTTTAAAGTTGAATATAGGGTTTAGCTCTTTATCTAGATCTCAAAAAGTATAAGATTTTGCATTTCAGAAGCAAGTAGATTCTTTCTTAAAAGACTTTTGTTATATACATCAGTGTCTTACTTGCCATCTAGTAGTACTAATTTTATGAATTTAACAACTTGTTCATCCCTTAAATGTCTTGATTCTGGGTTAGAGATGATACATGGGGGGAGAAAAAACAGCTCACATCTGTAGTCTTTCTGCATTTCCTCTAAGGCCTACATTCTCTTTAGATTATTTTTAGCAGTCTGGTTCTTTAGCATAGCAGTTCTCAAACTTTTGGTCACAGGACTCCTTTGTACTCTTACAAATTATTGTGAAACCCCAAAGAGTTTCTGTTTATGTATGTTACATCTACTGAAATTTTTTTCCGTAAAAAATAAAACTGAGAAATTAAAGTTA
>NW_004444037.1:7083690-7098017 GCF_000243295.1 Trichechus manatus latirostris | reverse complement strand
TAGTAGCTGGGTACCATCTAGTTCTTCTGGTCTCAGGCTGATGGAATCTCTGGTTTATGTGGCCCTTTTTGTCTCTTGGGCCAATATTCCTTGTGTCTTTGGTGTTCTTCATTCTCCTTTGCTCCAGGTGGGTTGGGACCAATTGATGCATCTTAGATGGCTGCTCGCTAGCTTTTAAGACCCCAGATACCACTCACCAAAATGGGATGCAGAACATTTTCTTAATAAACTTTGTTATGCCAGTTGACCCAGATATCCCCTGAAAGCATGGTCCCCAGACCCCCACCCCTGCTACTCTTTCCCTTGAAGTGTTTGATTGTGTTCAGGAAACTTCTTAGCTTTTGGTTTAGTCCATTTAGGCTGACTTCCACTTTATTGTGTGTTGTCCTTCCCTTCACCTAAGATAATTCTAATCTACTATCTAGTTAGTGAATACTCTTCTGCCTCCCTCCCCACCTCGTAACCGTCAAAGAATGTTTTCTTCGGTGTTTAAACTTTTCTTGAGTTCTTATAATAGTGGTCTCATACAATATTTGTCCTTTTACACTGATTAATTTCACTCAGCATAATGCCTTCCAGATCATCTATGTTATGAGATGTTTCACGGATTCATTGTTGTTCTTTGTCATTGCGTAGTGTTCCATTGTGTGAATATACCATATTTTGTTTATCCATTCATCCGTTGATGGACACACCTAGATTGTTTCCATCTTTTTGCTGTTGTGAACAGTGCTGCAGTGAGCATAGGTCTGCATGTATCTATTTGTGTGACAGCTCTTATTTCTCTAGGATATATTGCAAGGAGTATGAAAGTAGTTTTGACCTTGTAGATTTCCCAGAAAGGGTCTCAGGGAATGCCAGGGATCCCTGGACCACACTTTGAGAACTGCTGCTTTAGCAAAAGCCAGGCCTATATTAGATTAATATCAGCACCGTTAAGGAAGTACCATTTTGTTCATTTAATTGAGAAGGCATTTTACGAATAACGTTCACTGGCTGTTCAAACCCACCAGCTGCTCTGTAGGAGAAAGGACCTAACGATGTGCTCTTGTAAAGAGTATAGCCTAGCGATCCCTATGAGACAGTTCTACTGTGTCCTATAGCGTTGCTATGAGTTGGAATTGACTCAACAGCGCACAACAACAGCAAGCTAATTTTATAGTTTCATCAAGATTTTTGATCTTACCTAGCAGGTTTATGACAGGTTTTTTGTCTTTGGTTGTTTCAAGTAAATGTTGAAAAATAACAAGTAAGGCTTTGATTTTGACTCATGCTGTCTCATATTATAATTGTGTTGCTGCCAACCCTATCGTAAAGGCCATTTCAAAAAAAAATCACCTTTCCTGTTGGGTTCAGTGCTATTTACCTCATATTAACTGAAACTATTTGCTAGAAGATGTAAATATTTAAAAAGAAACTGTTTTCAAGTCCCTTTGAAAAAAGAATTCTGGAAGTTCTTCAAAACTGTACTCACTTTCACTTTCTCTTTTGTTGTGTTTTTCTGTATTTTAAAAAAACTATCAATGTTTTCAATAAATTCTAAATAGAGAATAATGTTAATTAAATGTAATAAATAGCATTTTCTCTCACAGTTAGAATTAATTTAGATGTAAATTTAACAGAGATTAAAACCTTCTTTAGGGTGTTGATTTTTTAATGTCCTTTTTGTTCCATGGATACACTCCTTATAATATTTAATATGCCATAGAAGCTGTGTTTTCTAGAGTCTAATTATGGCTTAATATCTGCCTTTTGTTTGCACTGCTCTTCCAGTCATTTTGTGATTATATATGAGCTGATAGAGATCAACTTCTTTACAAATTCTCTGTAAAAGTATTGACATTTCTATCATAGATGTTTTCTTTTGTCTAAGATAGAATTTTTGGTTTCCGTAGGCCTTAGATTATTATACAAATCAGAGAATGGATGAAATAGTTTGTCCATTTTATAGTTAATATAAAGTTATCTTTTTCACCCTTTAGGAATGACACGTGCTGGTGACTTTAGCACATTTTTTTTCTTTAAAATTACATCCATCTCATTTTGCACCTTGTTAAAATGAAGGAAAAATTAATCATTTTACTTTGATTATGAAGTATGAGTTTTTCAGTATTCTGTGTTTTATTTTTCTGAAGGGTAGGTGGCAGATCATACGTATGTATGTGTGTATGTATGTTTGTATGTGTATTATTTTAAAAATACGTGTATGTAGAAAAGCCTTTCTGGGGAAGGTAATATTTAAAGATTTTTACAGTCCTTGCCTTTTTGTATACAATTTCTTTGTGTTAAATTGGCATCTGAGCTTGATGGCTTTGAATTAGCAATCTCTGAGGAGAGTGATCAGGCTTATCTATTCCTAACATAAATAGTGCTGATGAAATTTGGGAGTTACTGGTAAGAAATAAGAAGCGTAATTTCACATAATCTTTGCCATGTTTCTCCATTTGCCTGAACTAAATAGCGAAAAGATAGGTGGTTATGTCATATATTGGTTATTTATTGCTCCATAACAAATTACTCCAAATTATAATGGTATAACATACATTTATTATGTAACAGTGTCTGTGTGTCAGGAAACTGGCACAGCTTAGCTGGGTCCTCTGCTTCAAGGTCTCACAAACCTCACAGTCATCTCAAAGACTTGACTAAGGAAGGATTCACCTCCAAGCTCCCTTACCTGTTGGTTGGAAGGATTCGTGTCTTCCTGGACTGTTGGACTTAGAAGGCCTCAGTTTTTTTCTGGCCGTGAACCTCTCCAACATGACAGCTTGTTTCTTCAAAACATGCAAGCCAAGAAAGCAATAGAATAGAGTGCCAGCAAGATGGAAGTCACAGTCTTTTGTAGCCTAATCACAGAAGAGACATTCCACCATTTTTATTTTTATTTTTTGTTGGTAGAAGTAAGTCACTAGGTCTAGTCTACAATGAAGGGGAGGACATGAATAACAGATGTATATAATAGCATGGATACTAGGAAGCAGAGATCATTGGGAGCCGTGTCAGAAGCTGCCTACCACATAACTTTGTCTTCGTTTTACAAAAAAAATGATGAAATACTTTGATAATGAATTCATAGATGATCTTTATTCAGTTTTTAAATTTTTTGTGAGTGCCAGAACCCACTGTTTTATGGGAATTTTTTTTAAATATAGGTAAATTCTTTTATATATGATGTTTTAGTAGAACTGCTGCCTGTTGTCTTGCCTGAATTCCTTCATTTCCCCGAATAGGATTTCAGATCCCTCCCCACAACTGTTTACATTTAAGAGTATACCATTACATATTAGAAGAATTAAATTCTAGTGTCTCTCTTTTGAGAATGCCAGATGGTATAGGCTGTCATACAGCTACACTGTTTTACCCTTAAGTTTCACAGGTTGATGCTCTTATTTGTTTCATAAAAATTTGGGATGGAATTTATTTCATCTGTACTGAATTGTTCAGTAGTGCAGTTTGGAGAGTTTAGAATCTATTCCAGTGGTTCTCAAAGAATGTCCCCAGGCCAGCAACATATCACCATCTCTTGGAAACCTTAGGAATGCAGATTCTCAGGCCCCACCCCAGACATACTGAATCAGGAATTCTAGGGGTGGGGCCCAGAAATCTGTGTATAATATCAAACCATCTAGGTGGTTCACATGTACTCTAAAGTTTCAGAACCACTAGTTTATTCATCCCCATTAGAACTTGAATATTACTTTTCCAAAAGCTTTTGGCCAATACTAGCAATCTTACTTTTACTACTGTTATCCAGGAGTTTTCAGGAAAATAAACATTTTTTTTTTTTTCTTGTGTGTTTTACAGATAATGGATACAGAAAAGGAACAAAATACTTATGTATTTCAAGTCTGTTGGTTGGGCAGCGTGTGTGTTGTCCAGTTAGGTGGGGTTGTTGAGTTAGAGGACGGGGATTTTTGATGAATTTTCTTTCTTAGTTAATAAAAGTCAAACATTAAATAGTGATTTTTAGACGAGAATGATGTTGGCCTTACATTATATCGCATATTAATTTTTTTCAGTTGCAGTTTGAAAATACATTTGATCATTGTCAAAGAATTGATTCTGTATCACTTCATCAACTTTATAGTCCTGATTCAGGACACTTACTGATAAAGAAGAGCATTGAAATAATGTAGATGAAGTAGAGGTCTCACAAGAAGGGCCCTTTCTACTTTCCATGACAAACTTTCTGATGTATAGATATCAGTTGGAGAGGTATCTATCTGTAGAGCATGATTTCCCTTTGTGTTCTTAATTCCTTCCAGTTTGTTTGTTTGTTTGTTTTTTTCCCTGTAATAATCTGTCCTATGATAACTACTGTAGTAAGATTGAAATTAAAGGCAGGCTTTTTTTGACTGCCTTCATAGCATACTTAATAATTTGGTCGTATGTCTTTTATGTTTTGTGAATGTTTCACGGAGTTTTAGAGGACTAAATTTTGAAGTAATTTCTTAGTTATTTTGTATGAATTCACATTTTAGTAAGCTGTAGTGAAGCATTAGCTGAAGTGATGCATACTGCTTGTGTACTCATTTAGGTGAAGTTAGTAGAAGTATAGCATAGGGGTTGATTTTGATGTGGTGCTTTATTTTATATGCCAAAAAAATCATTTATTTAAATGTGAAAACTAGATCAAACAGTGAAGCTCAGTAGTATTCTAAAAAAATCTTTACTGTTCTAAAGGAAATCAGTTAGTAGATACTAAGAATATGTAATATTCTCTGCCATTCTTCATTTTCCCATTTAGTTTGGTGTTTGTGGGACTCTGCTAGCTTGTATTGTTTGCTGGATTCTTTTAGCTTAGTGACTTGGGAAGCAGCAAAATAACCTCAAGGAGGTTGAGAATTGCCATTAACTGTGGGTCAGTTTAGTAGACTCATTTGGGGGCCTAATGATTTTTGAAACATGATGGCTGCTTTACATATCTTTTTCAGTTGTGTTGATTTTATAAGCTTAGCATATCCTTTTATTGCATGGGTGGTTAAATCAGGTGCTTCTGTCTATTTTAAGGCCGTGTGCTGCCTTCTGATTTTTTTTTATTAAACCTCTTATTCTGGCAAGACTTGCACATTGGAAAATTTCTAAATAAATAATTAGCAGATGTTTCCATTGAGCAAAAAAAAATTTGAAAGTGATTCTTTTTTCATTATGTTTTGCCATGCATTTAGTTAATGAATTAGATTATTTCTTCCTTTTTGGGACTAATTTTGATGCAGTTTCTTAGATAGGATTTAGTAAACCTTTCTGACTGTGTTGAAGTTATGTATGGTAAAGAACGTCTCATGAAAAAGTTGTTTCTAAATTTTTTCTGTTCATCTCTTAAATTTAAAATGCTGAATTTGGTTTTAGTGTTTAGTAAACATCTATTGGTAAATTTCACATTAGGATTTAGGGCACATTTGACCAATGTGAATTGAAAATGTTTATATATAGTTCTTGAAGTTTATAATATACACAAATAGTAAGAGTCACTCAAATTAGTATTTATTGACACCTGTAGAAGTAAACTTTGTGTGTCCTGGAGGTGTCTGTATATGAATTGGCTATACCCCTTTTTGTACTCCCCCAAATCAAGGGAAACCTGAACTTTCCCTCACTTCTGCTGACCACAGTAAAACGATCCAGATGAGCTTTACAAAAATGAATGGTAGCCATCATCTTCAGTTATCTTGCTCTACCTGTAGTATTAAAGAGCCCACTGATCAGTATGTCTACTAAAATGTTAAAATATAAGTATATATTTTTAGGAATAATATCGGACATTGGTTATCACATTTAGTTAGTGTTAATGGGGTTTGATATTTGTGTATGCACAAGTGTGCTTTATAACTTGTCTCTAACTTCATCTATGATTACAGCTAGTAGGGGAACTATATGTTATCAAGTTGTTAGTTCTTATCAGGGAAGTCAGATGTTATACTGGAATTGTTGGTCGTCTGCAAGAAAACAATGATTCTCTCCAGTGAATAGGCCAGGGGTTTTATTTCAAAGTTTGTTTTGGTGATGGCATAAATACATAACAGGTTATGAAATCCAATTACTATATTAAATTTCATCACTTGTTTTTTAGGTATTCCAATAACTGTACCACCTCCAGGTAAAACTTTTTTCATGTTTTCTCCATCATTGTTAATAAACATGAAATTTCAAGCTTCCAGTTACAGGAAGGACAGTGTTGATGCAGTTAGAATATGGAATAGGCTATTGGGATTTCAAGGTCCTATTTTCAGCTCTGCCTTTGCTTCATTCCAGTTTTTATTAAGACATTCAGTTTTCTTATATCTGTCTTACCCATTTCTGTAGAAATAGAGATTCTGAGAAAATTCTCGCCATATCAATTTGTAAAGAAAACAGTATAGGATATAAAATATAATTTTTGTATTAATGTTTTATACAATAAAATGACTACAAGAGAAGAGAAAAATCTATTTTGATATTATCATGATTTCTGATTTTAACCCTGGTGGTATAACTCAGTATTGTGAGAAAATGTGTTCTAAACTGTATGACAATTAGATGGATTCACAACTGGTTGGATGGTTGTTCTTAGAGTGGTGGTAAATTGTTCATTGTTGTAAGGATATGGTCAACAGGAGTGTATACCTGGCTCAGTGTTGTTTTTTATGTTTTTGTCAGTTTTTTTTTTTTTTTACAGTGTGATAGAGAGTGTGCTTACTGAGTTTAGTGCTAAAAGCCAGAGGAGACAGAGACTGAAAGGTGACAGTGCTTGGAAGGATGAGTCTAAATTTAAAATGATCTTGATAAACAGAAGTAGTGAAGTTCAGATAACATAAGATAGTGTACACATTTAGATGTGGGATAGAGAGTTGCTGATTGCGTATGAATGTGGCTAAAAAAGACCAGGAAAAGTCATAATGGAATCATTGGTGTGTCTTTTTAGTTTAAAAAGCAGTGTGATTGTGAGGCTGTATAAAATAAGATTGTGTGCTCTAGGACTAATGTAATTACTTTGCACTTGTAAGATGTTTAATAGAGGAGTTATAGATCCTAAAATTGGTTATAGTGAAGGTGAGCATGGTGAACTGGAAACAGTTTGAAGCAGGGCTGAAAAATGAGTTTAAATAGCCTAGGAGAAGGGTTGAGAGGATTGGGATTCATTTTTCACATAGAATGCTAAAAAGGAAGTTTAGGGGAAGTGTTTTCAAATATATAAAGGTTAGAGAGAATAGGGCAGTGGAATGCTTCTTGTTCCCATTGAGGACAGCATATGAATTATAGTGTGAGAGATTTAAATTGTATGTAATGTATTTCCTAATAGTGAGAGTTGTTAAAACATAGAAGGAAGTAGTATCATAAGTTATGGAATCACCATATCTAAGAGGTCTTAAAGTCTTTTGGTGGGATGCTTTATTGCCTATCTGAATTTGAAAGAGTAGAGTAGATTAACTGTTACGGTCCATTTTAGCCCTATTATTCTGTGGTATTTCACTTAGGTATTGTGAATTAACTGAGAATGCAGACCTCATGATATAAAGGTGCAAGTTATTTTCTTTCTAAACTAATCCCAAAATTACCTTATGTGCCTTTCTTTGTAAAGTTCTCTGGGGTTGTGCTATTTAAAACTATTTTGTGATGTGTGTTCTCAGCCTTAAGCATTTATATATTTACTGGTAAGATTTTATTTATAAATTACACATTTTAAGGAAATTTCTCTACATCTAAAACTCTCTAAATATTTTTGAAAGAGGTAAATGCTATTTTATTTGCTTTTCAAGTATAACATATCTAGTGGCAACACTACTACCGTAATATATATGGAAAAGGTAAGGCATTGAGATTAACTTTCTCATATTCATAAAATGGGCTGTGTGTGGTGCTGAAAATAAGACCAGGTGTCCTGACTCCCAGTTTGTGCTCTGTGTATTAGACCAGATTGTTTTTGTAATGTTTTATAGCTCCAAAAATCTGTTTATAAGTTTAAGCTGCATTTTTTTTCTGTTCATTATAACATAGAGAAGTACATTATGCCCCCAGAGAAATTTAGTGATACGCAGCAACCTTATTTCTCTTTTGACATTACGTGTACATTTTATCAACTTTTTTTTATCTTCTGATTGAATGTTTCAGGTTTTCCTCCTCCACCAGGCGCTCCACCTCCATCTCTTATACCAACAATAGAAAGGTAAATCAGTGTGGATACTGTAAATTATTGATTATTGATAGGCTTTTGACAGAAGAATCATATACGTATCTTGGAAATGTTTTCAAAGATTTAATTTTATATACATAAGAAAACTAATGATAGTATTTTGAAATAATACCTTGCTCCGATTTATGACACATTGATTTAAAAAAAACAAAACAAAACCCTAGATTGCTAAAAATTTCACTAGATAAGTAGAAATCGTTAATAATGGAGATCTATTTGAGGATTAGGTAAGTACAACTATTATTGGGGACCATAATAAGGAAAAGCTGCCTTATTCTTTGCTACCCTGTTGCATCTCAGCTTTCACAAAGAGGGGATTCGATCCGTTCTGCATGGCTGTGGCCTTTTTTTAAAATACTCCGTGTTTAGTGTTTAAGTTAGCTAAAATACTGCCCTAAAGAATATTTCCCTTGCTAGTGTATTTCTTTAAAAAAAAAAAACAGTTCAAATGATGTAAAAAGACAAAAAATTGTGAAAACTTTATATCAATAGCATCAAAACATGAATATGGTTTTTGAAGAAATGGTAAATTCAGGAAATTGTGAGAGCCTCAGGATTTAATTTTATTAAGTTCCTGTTAAACACATATTGTTTTCTCAGTTAAAATGTTACGAAGTATTATTTGTTGGCTCTGTTGGTGGAACTGAATTACTGATTTACAGCTGCATTGTCAGGGTCCTTTAACAAATCCTATTCACAGCAAACCAGTTGTATAAACCAGTCCAGGGTGACTCAGATCACCCACTTTTGGCACTAAATTGTATGGTGGATAACAAATCCCATTCCACATGCCAGCTGTATCCTATGGAAAGCTCAGCTTCCCTTCCCTGTTCAGACCCAAGTTGCCCATGCAGCCCTTCTCTCTTCACATGCCTAGCCAACCAGGGCTGGGTCAGCGGCTACCAGCTGCACTTTGGGGTCCACATGACTCCTTCCACTTCAGACCAAAAAACCAAAACCAAACGCCTGGCTGTTGAGTCAGTTCTGACCCATAGTGATCCTATAGGACAGAGGAGAACTGCCCCATAAGGTTTCCAACGCTGTAATCTTTATGGAAGCAGACTGCCACATCTTTTTGCTGTGAAGTGGCTGGTGGGTTTGAACCACCAACCTTTCAGTTAGCAACCAAGCACTTTAACCACTGCACCACCAGGGTCCCTTTGCATGCCATAACAGCTTTAATATAACTAAAAAGAATACAGTTGAAGAGATGAATAGGTTGAGGTCTGGGAGGGGTCACAGCACAGAGCTTCTGTGTCCCAAACAGGGACATGCTACCCTATGCCATGCACAGTCACCAACCAGGAAGCTCCCTGAGCCTCCATGTTGGTTTAATATTTTTTAGGTTAAAAAACATAAGTGGATTTTTTTATTATGAAAAAATAAAATTAAAACTTATCAGTAGATGGTGAGTAAGTAAAGGTCATTGTAGTTTTGTCTTGATGTTTTGTATTTGCAACCAAACTACTGAAATTCAGAACCTACTTGAAACAGACATAAAAATACATTTTTTCTTCCATAGTGGACATTCCTCTGGTTATGATAGTCGTTCTGCACGTGCATTTCCATATGGCAATGGTAAGTAATATTATTAGCTGCCCAGTTTTAATTTGAATCAAAGTACTTAAATAAATAAAGGAATAAAAATATGCTTCCATGGTTTAAAATAATATCTTACAGAGCAATGTAAAAAATATTAACTAAAGAAATAACTAGGTCTACGTATCTGCCAGGTAAATTAACAGAATAATTTTCATTTATTTATCATCTGTACTTTTAAAAATTAATAAAAGTTTGCATAATGTACCTTGCTGCTTCTTAAAAAGGATTTTTAAGGCATTAATGGAAAGATAGAAGGTCATAATCAATGGCCTTCTGACAGTAGTGTGGTGCAGTTGTCAACAAGATCATTTGTATTTGGGATTTAATATTGATAATTTTACGCAAAAAAGAAAATATTCTAAGGACTAATGTATGATTAGCAAATACTTGTTTGTTCAGGAGATAATGTTGAGAAAACAAAATTGTTTTGAGGACTAGAAAAGTTGACCTTTGGAGAGAAATTTAATGACCTAATTATAGTCTTTAAAAATTGTAGTAAATGTGCCTTCCAAACGGAGGAAGGAGGAATGAGAAAGAGATTAATCGATGATCGGTTTTTTACTGCATCATCAATTTCTGTTCTGTATCTTAAAAATACTTTAAATGTCTATCTCTTCTGGTTTCCATCCTTTTGATCATTTCCTGTACCGTTAAGCCTCTCTAGAGAGTGATGACTACGGAATACTTTTCAATATTTTATCCTAATCTCATGAGATAAATAGGTTCCACGTGTAGCTTTCTACTGAAACCAAAGCTTTTTGTCAACTGATTGCTCAGTCTTTATTGTCCGTAATCTTTGTTTCTTGAATCATATGCCGTCAAACAAACCTTCTTCTCGTCTTTCTCCGTCATTAGTTTATCTTTTCTAGATCATTTGGCTAGGTCCTCTTTCCGTGTTCACTGCTGACAAGTTTATCTATTCCAAGTACTTCCATTATCACTTTCTGCTTAGATCTCTTGCTCATTCATTCACTTAAAAATATTCTGCATTGTACTAGGTTTTATGGTAGCAGCAAGCTAATAGACGGTGCTTGCCCTCATCGAATTTATAGGCTAGTGGAGACACAGCCAAGTTGAAACTCATAGTGCAGTGATAGGAGAGGAGGGTGTCATGGGAGCACAGAAGAGGGATCTCCAGGGATGTGGACCAGGAGATGATTTGACTTCCAAGCCGTGCAAAGACGTAGGAGCAAATGAGAACATAGTAGGCTTTATAAACTGACAGAATGGTGATGTGGCTGGAGTGTAGAGAACATGTGACAATGTCTAGAAATGATACAAGAGATCATGCGGGGCAGTATAGCCATGCTATGGCCTTTCAACCTTATTTAGAGGGCTTAGGGGAACCATTTAAGAATTTTTTGCTGAGGAGTGAAATTGCTAAGATTTCCAGTTTTAATAGTTCTATTATGGCTACTTACTGTGTGGAAATTACAGATTTGTAGGGTGTATAGAAAGACTGGAATGCTAAAGATGGTTGCTTATATTGGAAGAACAGAAAAGAAGCTGTTGGAGTAATCCAGAGGAAGGAATAATGGCCCTGGTGACGCAGTGGTTGAGTGATACAGCTGCTAACCAAAAGGTGTGCAGTTCAGATCCACCAGCCGCTTCTTGTAAACCTATGGGGCAGTCTTCCTCTGTCGTCTAGGGTCACGGTGGGTCAGAATCCACCCAATGGCAACAGGTTTTTTTTTTCGGTAGTACCAAGTAATACCACTGGGGATAGAAAACAGTGAAGAGATTTCAAAGGCTTTTGCACTTTAGAACTTATAACCCTTGAATAATAGATGAGATGTGAGTACCAGTCATGTATTTCCAACTACCTTCTAGATATCTGTATCAACTTGTTCAAAAATGCATTTGCCATTTATTCATTTCATAAGGTAGTCTTTATGTTGACTTACTGTTTCAGTGACTATACTTTTAAAATTTTTTTTGCTAGGTACCCAGGAAGTCATATTCCCTGGGTTGAAATCTTGCTTCTCCTCTTGGTAGTTTTATGACATTTATAGATATTCAGCTGTTAAATAGAGAGCATTATTCTTCCTTATTAGGTGAAGTTCAATGAGGATACATTGAAGCACCTTATCCTGCCGTTTAATAAACCAGCGTTTGAGTCCTTGGTCCATCTTATCTTGGTAACTTTGAACAAGTTAAATAACTTAAATCCTTTTTTCTCATCTGTAAAATAAAGTTTGAATATAAAGTGCTTAGCAAATTACCTGTAGCATCTAAGAACTAAGTAAGCATTACTTACTAAATTGATTAAAATTTTATTTTTACTTCTTTCATGGGACTTAAAAAGCAAAGCGTTTTTTTATTTGCCATTATATTCCTTGTGTATTTGTTTCAATACAGATGAACATGAGGAATAGTCCATATTAGAAAGACTAAGACTTTATTCTTTAAATTACCTACCCAGCCCCATTGTGTAAGATTTTTTTTTTAATGCTAATTAAAATTTAACTTTTCTTCAATGTCCTATATACATTGTTTATCAAAAAGCATCTTCTGCTCACTCTTCACTTCCCCCAGCTCCTCTCTCAGAGACATTTTTTTTTTGAATGGACGTCTTTAATGATAACAATTATAAGGCATATTGTGAGAATTAAGTGGAGGAAAGTTGGGAATTTCTTCATCCTGGTTGAACAAAGCCTGGTGATACAGATGATACATGTGGTTTCTATCTTCGTTGGTGATTCTGTTTTGCCTTTATTTTTACTTATTTGCACTGGTGGCACGGTGGTTAAGCATTCAGCTGCTCACCAAAAGGTCTGCAGTTCAAATCTACCAGTCGCTCCTTAGAAGCCCTGTGGGGCAGTTCTGCTCTGTCCTGTAGGATCCGTATAATTTGGAATCGACACGACGGCAGTGGGTTTGGTTTTTGGGTTTTATCGTCTGTTTTATGTACCGTGAATCTCTACTGCATAAGATGAGGATATTGGTGTATCTATTCTTGCCTTCACCTCTCCATCTCCCTCTGCCTCCCAGCTTTGATCAGTTGTACTTTTACTTATTACATTTACCTTCTGTCCTGTAACCAACATTATCATCTGTGCTCTGACAAATTTTTATTGTAAAAGCTAAACAATAAAGACTATTTATATTATTATGACTATGTAAATGTTATGTGCTGCAGAGATAATTATGACAAACACCCAAGCCCTCCATGAAGAAAGTTCCTATAGCAAAGAAATCACCTTTTTTTAAAAAACACTATCAGTTTTGTAAAGTCATACCACATTTGAACCATTACTTTCTCCAACCTTAAAGACAAAGATATTCTTCAATACTTTTTTTCCCTAAAAGTTTTTAAGTTTAGTTTTCATATTTAAGTCCTTAAGCTATCTGGAATTAATTTTTGCATATGGTATGAAGTAAGGATCTAGTTATCAACTATTTGTTGAATAGTCTATCCTTCTCAGCGGATCTACAGTGTCATCTCTGTCACATGTCAAGTTTCCAAGTATATGTGAATCTTTTTCTGGGCTTTATAGACTATTAAGTTGTGCTAATACTTCAGTACTATTTTAACTATGAGTTTTATAGTAAATCTGATATCTGGTACAGCAAAAGCTGTCTGCCTTATTCTGTTTCAGAAGTATTCTTGGGCCATTGCTTTTCCGTATACATTTAAAAAAAAAAAATACATGTTTTTGGTAAAAGTTTACACAGCAAATTACGTTCCCATCCAACAATTTCTATACAAATTGTTCAGTGACATTGGTTACATTTTTCATAATGTGTCAACATTCTCGTTATTTTCGTTCTGGTTGTTCTGTTTCCACTAATCTAGTTTCCCTGTCCTCTTACCTTCTCATCTTTTCGTTAAAATAATTGTTGACCGTTTGGTCTTATATAGATGATTTTTTTAAAGGAGCGCAGTATTCACTGATAATATACTTTATTATTGTGAGCTAATCCGTTATTTAGCTAAAAGGTGACCTTGGGATAATTTCAGTTCAGAGTTTGAAGAGTATCTCAGGGCAGTAGTCTTGGGGAGTCCTCTAGGCTCAACTGGTCCAGTAAGTCTGGACTTTTAAGAATTTTGAGTTCTGTTCCACATTTTTCTCCTATCAGTATCCATCTATTGTGGCCCTGATCAGAACAGTAGGTAGTGGTAGCTGGTCACTATCTGGTTCTTCTGGTCTCGGGATAGATGAGGCTGTGGTTCATGTAGACTTTTAGTCGGATAGACTAGTTTCTTCTCTGAGTCTTTGCATTCCTTCTTTCTCTTTTGCTCTGGACAAATAGAGACCGATAGCTTTAAGACCCCATACACTACTCACCAAACTGGGATGTAAAACGTAAACTTTAGGAACCGTATTATGCCAGTTGACAAAGTTGTCCCACGAGACTATGGTTGTAAGTCTTCAAACCCAGAAAACCGACTCTTTGAGGTGTTTGGTTATATCTGAGAAGTACCCATAACTGTGCCCGATATGTGCTTTATTAAATATATGAATATTTGTGCATGTACATATATACACATACACACACATGCATACCCAAATGTACATACCTATACACATACATATATACATACATACATATA
>NW_004444037.1:7065575-7081912 GCF_000243295.1 Trichechus manatus latirostris | reverse complement strand
AAAAATGACCTTTTTTCCTTGTGTACATCTTAGTGACATCATTTACCTTGGTCAGGCTGTACTCACTTCACCTATATTCAGTGTTACCTTTCCCATCACCAAAAATACCAAATGTCTACTATCTGGAATGTTTTCCCTTCTTCCCTATACTCTGCCCATCCCTGGTAACCACCAGTGAGTGTTGGTCTCTGTATATGTATCTTTTCTTTTCTTGTCTTCTTGTAAAAGTGAGATCATACAATATTTGTCCTGTTGTAATTGACTTATTTTACTCAGTATAATGTCCTTCAGGTTCATCCACATTATAAGATGTTTTGAGGACTCGTTCCATATACATTTTAAAATAAACTTTGCAGGTTTCATGAACAACTCCGCTGAGAGTTTGATTAATAATTAACGTTTATATACTGCTTATTATGTGACAGGCACTGTTCTAAGCAATTTGTTTATATTAACTCATAATCTTGACAAATTTATGAAGGCAGGTATGTTATGCATTTTGCAGATTAAGCAAGTGAGGAACAGCCAGACTAAGTAATTTCCCCAGGGTCACTCAATAAATGGCAGATTCAGTAGTCTGGCGCTCAAGCCCTTACTCTTAGTATACGTTGTTGAAGTTACATCAACACTCATTATGTGGAATTTATACCTTTACAGTATTGGTCTTTCTGTTCTTAATGTGTTTTAATAAATTGCTATAGTTATCACTGTATGTTTCTTGCACATCTTTGGTTAGATTTGAATTCTGTGTTCTGTTTTTTTTTTTTAAAAATCTTGTAGCCAGCTCTTTTGCTGAACTCTCACTAGAAGTTATAAAGTCTATTTAGGCAATAATAGGTACAGATAATGACAGTTGTGTTCCTTTTTTCTGTCCTTGCTCATTCCTTACTTCCCCCCTTGTTTTGTTTCATTGTTCTGGCTGGGACCTCCATGCAGTCGAGTCCATCACGTGCTCCTTGGAAACCCTATGGGACAGTTCTACTCTGTCCTGTAGGGTCGCTATGAGTTGGAATTGACTCGACGACGGCGGGTTTGGTTTTTTTCTTTTTGGTTGATTTGCTGAGATAAACCTAGCTTGGTCATGACTGTTTATTTTTTCTTTTATATATATTGATGACTTGTTTGCTAATATTTATTTAGGATTTTGACATCTAAGTTCATATGTGAGATTGGCCTGTGATTTTCCTTTATTTATACTTCCTGTATCTGGTCTTTGGTGGTTTTTTTTTTTTAATTCTAGTTTTCCCTGTATTGTTTTAAAATTATACATTTTATTTCTTTTTTTTTTTTTAGTGATTACTCTTGAAATTTATCATATATACTTAAAGTGTAGTTAAACAATATCTGAACCCCCTTTCCCATCAATACAGGGCCCTTAAAACACTTTAATCATCTTCTCATAACATATCCTACATGATAATGTGATGAACTATTTTAATTCTTTTAAAAATAACCTCTACTATTAGATAGTATATTAGGTTTATTTGGATTTGAATATATGATAACCATTTAGTTGTTCAACCATTTCTTCTTACCGTTTTAGGTCTTCTATTTAGGGGTATTTTCCTTTTTCCCGAAGTGCATCTGATAGATGTTCTTCTGATAAAGTCTGTTGGTTATAAGTTTTTCTTTCTCTGTCTCTCTCTTTTATTTTTCATACAAATGCTTTTATTCTTATTCTTGAAAAATAATTTTGTTGTGTTACGTTTCTAGGTTGACAGTTATTTTCTCTTCCACGTTTTGAAGATGTTCTACAGTATTCTGGTTTCCGTTTTTGACATTAGCAAGTTTGTTAGTCGGTCTAACTTGTTTCTTTTCACCTTGCAAGATGCAGCATCTTTCTGTAGTAGATCTTTAAGATTTTTTGCTAGATCTTCCTTCAAACTGTGGGTGTTAAGCATATATTATTTGTCTTCTCTGAAATAAATTTCTACTACAATCTTAAAGAAGCATTTTTGGTGAAAGTTTTATTTTTTAGTGCCTTTTTTTTGGTCTCTTGTTGTTTTAAGTGCTGTGACCTTTATGACCTTTGTTTTTAATTTATTCTGTTTTTTCTTTAGTTACCTTTCCGCACCTTACTGGTTCTGCTCCTTCGTGGCCTAGTCTGGTGGACACCAGCAAGCAGTGGGACTATTACGCCAGAAGAGAGAAAGACCGAGATAGAGAAAGAGACAGAGACAGGGAGCGAGATCGTGATCGTGACAGAGAACGAGAGCGCACCCGAGAGAGAGAGCGAGAGCGCGATCATAGTCCTACACCAAGCGTTTTCAACAGGTTTGTTGAGTGTGAAAGAATTTGTACACGTGTATTTCATATACACTTTAGAATTTATGTTCAGTGTGAGGATGGAAAACCCAATTCAGTTGAAGAACACTTGAGAAAGCCGTTTTAAAACCATCCATAAAAACCCAAAAAAATCAAATCCCTTGCGGTTAAGTCTGTTCCGACTCATAGCGACCCTATAGGACAGGGTAGAACTGCCCCATAGTTTCCAGGGAGCAGCTGGTGGATTTACACTGCCAAACTTTTGATTAGCAGCCAACCTCTTAACCACTGCACCACCAGGGCTGTTTAATTCTTAGAGGCTTTCCATTACCTTAAACAACAGTCTTCAAACATGTTCGTTCTCTTATCCCTTAAAAGAGTTTTAATAACTTTGTACTCCCTCATATTTTTATCTTGCTATCTAAAATTTTTCACCTTAAATTTAAATAATTACAAAAATGTACAAGTTCCAGTGTATTTTTTAAATTAGCATTTTAAAATAAAATAGTCCTCATTTTTAAATAAATCCAATGGATTCATAACGTCATAGTGATTTGTTATGTGCTACCATCCATTTTAAAGAATGCATAATCAGGCTCTTTTTAATAGTTGGAAATTTTACATTTCTTTTTGTGCTTCAGTTTGTATTTTTGTGACACTTCCCCCAGAGAATTTATTCTAATGTAAAATATTTTTATTCCTGGAAAAAAGAATTTTTTTAAATTGATCATCCTGTCAGTCTTACCTGAAAAAACCCTATGTGTGTAACTTAAAATGTTTTAAAAGTTATAGCCATAAAACTTGATGTTTAAAATTTTTTATACTGAGTTTAGTTCTCATTTGGAATATAAGTATATTGCAGTATAAGTATATTGTAAGTTCTGAAAAAAATTGAAGGAAATGCATCTCTTAATGTGATAGAGGAGCTTTCCCCCTGCCTCTAATTAATATATGTATTCATGAATGAATATTACTATTGTTAGGATAAAACAGGGTTTGCTGTTAACTGCTTTTAATTTTTATATAGATGTAGACACTCAGAGACCTTGTTCACATAAATATGTAGATAAGCATACAGTTTTGTTAGGCCTCTTATCACTCAGTTATTTGAACACCTTTAGATTTAGTGGTAAGCTCAAAATTATATAGTTAACCTGTTATCAAAATTATTTTTAAGGATCTATAATCTCGCAGCCCAATTTTGTTGAAAGCAGACACTTGGAAACGACATCTCTACCAAAAGAATTCTTTTAAAAAATGAAACACTTTTATTTTATGTTTGTTAAGTATTTATTTTTATTCAAACCTTGGAGCTATATATTTCCCTCACTCCATTTGTGGAAAATAGCTACTGTGTAACTTAATTGGTAACAGACAGTTCTCCTGTCAAACCAGCCAGCCAAATCACACTCAATTTCTGTCAGAAACAAAGTTAGGTTTAATTTTTAATGAGTTAATCCATACTTCGCATGTCAGTCTAAGAAAAGCAGAATGGTCACATAGCCCAAAATAAAGTGTTACCTCCCAACACTTTGTTTTGCTTGACTGTCAGAAGACTTGCCTTCAGAAGGATGCATTTTTTTTTATTTTTGATACTAGTTCAGGGAAAGAAGAGGCAGAGTCTTTAGTGGAAATTTGTTATAACTCCCACCATATTACTCTATAGTCGCTCTGAACTTAGAACATCCCAGGTCACAAACCAGATTACTCCATTTTGTACTCCACGTTTTGTCCTTAAAAGAAAGATAAATAAGACAGGGAGGACACAAAGCCCCATAGAAGCTTTATGGACCTTGAATAAAATAGGTGTCACTGATACTAATATTTTAAGTTAGATCTTTTTGCTACTATGATGGTTTTTATATCTCGAGCCAATACACCATAGTAAGATTGGTGAAAGGAATGCCTTTCTTTTATAAAAGCAGAGGAGGGCAAGTGTGAGAGTACAGGTTGACTGGAGAACTGGCACGATGTTTTACTTGCATCTTTATTGTTAGGCGGTTCAGATTTAGGAAAGAGTAAATATTGAAGCTGAGGATCTGGAACTTGATTCCCCAAAACTTTCCATGCCACTGTGAAGAACTCATGTACTGCTGAGGTATTAGCATGTATTGCTGTCCTAAAGAATAAATTCTAAAATTCTTTTTTTATGATACATGAGTCACTTTACAATCTGGCCTCAGCCTACCTGTCTACATTCTAACCTCAATTCCCTGCCAAACCAATACACTTTATGTTCCAGCTATACTGAAGTGGTTGCTTTTCAGGAAATCCACCATAGTTTTCGTACTTCCTTTGTTCATGTTGTTTCTCTCTTTGCCTCACAGACTTTGCTTCATCTTTCAGGGTTGAGCTCACATCCCAGCTTCTGTGAGCCTTTCTGAACCTTATAGACAGAATTATTTTCTTCATATGCTTCCTAAGCACTCTATATACTTTCTTTAAAGCAAGTATGTCTTAGTATACCTTTTAAAAGGCACTGACCACCGTTTTTCATTTTTGTATTCTCAGCAATTTATACAGTGCTTGATACATAATGAATGTGTAAATGAAAAAATGACAAACATTTCAAGGGAGGAGGGTGAATACAGTAGAAAAATAAAAAATTTTAGAAAAAGTTAATAAAATGTAATTGTGTTACCTAGACAGTTTTTGAAATGAATAAAAATAACCGTTATCATTATCAGCCACCACTCTTCTGTCACTTTTTCGTACTGTGGTGGCTTGCGTGTTGCTGTGATGCTGGAAGCTACGCCACCAGTACTTCAAATACCAGCAGGGTCACCCATGGTGGACAGGTTTCAGCAGAGCTTCCAGACTAAGATAGACTAGGAGAAAGGACCTAGTAATCTACTTCTAAAAAACAGTTGGCCAGTGAAAACCTTACGAATTACAGCAGAACATTGTGTCATAATGTGCTGGAGGATGAGCCCCGCAGGCTGGAAGGCACTCACAGTACGATTGAGGAAGAGCTGCCTCCTCAGAGTAGAGTTGACCTTAATGACATAGATGGAGTTAAGCTTTTGAGACCTTCATTTGCTGATGTGGCATGACTCAAAATGAGAAGAAACAGCTGCAAACGTCCATGACCAAAGAACAGATTGTTGGATGACATTGAGGACATCATACGTGAAGAATGCAAAAAGTCATTAAAAAGACAGGAAAGAAAGAAAAGACCAAACTTGATGTCAGAAGAGATGCTGAAACTTGCTCTTGAATGTAAAATAGCTAAAGCAAATGGAAGAAATGAAGTAAAGGAGCTGAACAGAAGATTTCAAAGGGCAGCTCAAGAAGGCAAAGTAAAGTATTATAATGACATGTGCAAAGACCTAGAGATAGAAAACCAAAAGGGGGGAAAACGTTTGGCATTTGTCAAACTGAAAGAACTGAAGAAAAAATTCAAGCCTCGAGTTACAATATTGAAGGATTCTATGGGCAAAATATTGAACAATGCAGGAAGCATCAAAAGAAGATGGAAGGATTACACACAGTCACTGTACCAAAAAGATTTGGTTGGCATTCACCCATTTCAGGAGGTGGCATATGATCAAGAACTGGTGGTTCTTGCACTGAAGGCTTTGGCGAAAAACAAGGCTTGAGGAATTGATGGGATACCAGTTGAGATGTTTCAACAAACCGATGCAGCGCTGGAAGTGCTCATTTGTCTATGCCAAGAAATTTGGAAGACAGCTGCCTGGTCAGCCAACTGGAAGAGATCCATATTAGTTACCATTCCAAAGAAAAGTATTCCAGCAGAATGCAGAAATTATCAAATAATGCCGTTAATATCACACAAATAAAATTTTGCGGAAGATAATTTAAAAACGGTTGCAGCAGTACATTGACAGGGAACTGCCAGAAGTTCAAGCCGAATTTAGAAGAGGACGTGGAACGAGTGATATCATTGCTGATGTAAGATGGATCTTGGCTGAAAGCAGAGAATACCAGAAATCTGTTTACCTATGTTTTATTGACTTTGAAAAGGCATTTGATTGTGTGGGTCATAATAAACTATGGATAACATTGCAAAGAATGAGAATTCTGGAACACCTAATTGTGCTCCCATGGAACCTGTACACATACCAAGAGGCAGTCCTTCAAAAGAACAGGGGGATACTGTGTGGTTTAAAATCAGGAAAGGTTGTGCGTTAGGGTTGTATCCTTTCATCATACTTACTCAGTCTGTGTGCTGAGCAAATAATCTGAGAAGCTGGACTGTATGAAGAAGATTGGCGCATCAGGATTGGAGGAATGCTCATTAACAGCCTGCGATATGCAGATGACACATGCTTGCTGAAAGTGAAGAGGACTTGAAGTGCTTGCTGATGAAGATCAAAGACCACAGCCTTCAGTATGGGTTATACCTCAACATAAAGAAAATAAAAATCCTCACAACTGGACCAGTAAGCATCATCATGAGAGAAAAGATTGAAGTTGTCAAGGATTTCATTTTACTTGGATCCACAATCAACGCCTGTGGAAGCAGCAGTCAAGAAATCAGAGGACCCTTTGCATTAGGCAAATCTGATGTAAGACATCTTTCAAGTGTTAGAAAGCAAAGATACAACTTTATGGACTAAGGTACGCCTGACCCATGCCATGGTATTTTTAATTGCCTCACGTGCATGCGAAAACTGGACTATGAATAAGGAAGACCAAAGAATAATTGATGCCTTTGAATTATGGTGTTGGTGAATAATACTGAATATAACATAACTGCCAGAAGAACAAACAAATGTGTCTTGGAAGAAGTACAGCCAGAATGCTCCTTAGAAGCAAGAATGGTGAAACTTTGTCTCAGGTACTTTGGTCATGTTATCAAGAGGGACCAGTCCCTGAAGAAGGACATCATGCTTGGTAAAGTAGAGGGTCAGCGAAAAAGAGGAAGACCCTCAAGAGATGGATTGACACAGTGGCTGCAATAGTGGGCTCAAACATAGCAAAGATTGTGAGGATGGCACTGTACTGGGCAATGTTTTGTTCTGTTGTACATAGGGTAGCTATGAGTAAGAACTGACTCAGCGGCCCCTAACAACAGTCATTATCAATGCATTAATTTGGCCAAGTAGAATAAAATTAAGTTCAAGATGATTTTTTTATACTAGCTATTTTTTCAGGTGAAATATATAAATGTAAGGCATCTAGACAGCTTTTCTGATTTTGCTGCATGAAATGAAGCTGTATATAACCAGGGTGCTAACACATGCCTGATTCAGGCATCATTTGTTCTTGTGAAGTGTGGTCATGTAATCATAAACTTCTCAACCTAAAAGGTCTTTAGAGGTTATCTGATCCAAATCTTGACTTGTCAGCTGAGGAAATGGTAGCATAGAGAAATTAATGGTAAAGCCATACTATCTACTGAGGATGTGCTTGTAATATTGCTTAAAGTTCTTTCTAGTCTAAAAGTTAAAAATTCTGTTGTTTTTTTCACTCTTGTCATCCCTCTTTATGAACTTGATCTTTAAAAAATAAAGGGAAAGACCTTCATTCATTATCCAGTATTTTCTGAGTCCTTATCACGTACCAGGCACAGTGCTGTGTACTGAGGATAGAGAAGTATTCACATACTTTCCTTACAGGTTTAGCCTTATTATCAAGATGACTCGTGCTGGTTGGTAGCATAAAATTTTACCCAAAAAGACTGTGCAAGAAGAAACTGAATAGGATTTATTAATCTTTTTTCTTTCTTGTGCCTCCTAATTATATGACTTATACATTATAGGTACTTAATAAAATTGTATTGATCAAATAAGTAAACAAAAGTAATATATATGCGTATATATAAATTTGTGTATGTTTATGTGTGCGTGTACATTTTGTGTGTTTGATAGAACGTGCTGTTTACTTCAGCTACTTAAATGCATGATTCTGTTAAATCTAAGGGCATTATTTTCCAGAAAGATGAATTGTTTCTAATGGATTTAAAAGGAATATATTTGAGGTAGCACTGCAGTGTTTAGAATGTACATATTCACAAGTAAGGAGTTTAATGAGAAATGGATAGGAAAGGAGACAAAAATGAACTGCTTTGCTAGAAGTCATAAATTTTCTTTGCTTCGAAAATAAAACATTTGTAGATTTGAGCCTAAATCCTCTGATTCTTCCATTGAAAACACAGATGCACAATTAATATTTAAGTTTTACTGAAACTAAAAGTGTTAATGGTTAAACAAAGCTTGATTGTCAAGTTGTTGAGCTGTAGGGCAGCAGGAGTCAATGTTTATCTAAGCCTGACTAAAAGTCTAAGGCCAAAGAAGCAGGAAGGTGGAGGAATTTATGTTGTTCTGAATTATCCCAGGAATGAAGTATAGTCTGAAAAAGCCAAATGAAGTATGAGAAAAGGCTGTTTTTTCCTGAAGACTGACATTTTAGCAATATGGCATGTTGTATGTGTTGTGTTACAAATTACAGGGTCATTGTTCTGAAAATTGCATACCAGTTTCAACATCTGTTTTTTAGGCAGCTTAATTGTAGGCCAGAAAGAAGGCTAGTCATTCTAGGGTGTTTGAAATGAGCTCTAATGATTTCCAGGCCCAGAGAAACCTTTGTGCTGCTGCTGCATATCAGAATGGGGCATGGAAGAAGAGGTCTTTACATTTTGTGTGTGGCGACTAAATCATCCACCATCTGTAGTGAAGTTCCCACCACATGGCTATGTTCAGAATCTATAGGCACCAAAGCTAACAAGAGTTGATTTGAGAGTAAGAGGGGAAGAGAGGGTTACAGAAGACAAATTATAAGATAATTGACCTTAATTATTTTTGTGTAAATCTAGTTCGAGTGATTGTAACAGTCCTATTTTTTAAGAGTTAACTCTAGTATTCATTTGCCATGGTGCTGGTTTATTCTACTTAAGATGTATAGTAATTATTACAGGGTCAGTCATCTTTACAAAAAAAAGTTCTACTTCTGAAAATTAAGCATTAAATTCACTAGAGACAGTGAGACTGCATGATAGCTGCTGTTTATTGAGTGCCTACTCTTGTACCAAGCACTTTATAAATGTTATCGTGAATACTTAAACAACAGCCTTGAAAGGATTGTTGCCCATTTTGCAGATAAGAAAACTAAGCATACAGTGCTGTAAAAGATATTTTTATCCATTCTCAGTAGAGAGTTTACTGATGATAGTAGAAAAGGTTGACTTCTATGCTTTAAAAAAAAGAAAATACGAGAAATGAAAGATTGAGAGAAAGATGGAGGGAGGCATGTTAGTCAAGGGACATGAAAGAAGCGCAGGTGGAAAGAGATACAGAAAGACCACCCTCTGCCTCTGGCCATCAGTTCTAGTTTTGCCAGTTCATGAAATTCTATCCAGAACCAGATGATGGAGGTGCAACTTGAATTTATGTATTTGAAGTTATTGGCATTAGCTTTGCATTACTTCCATCACAAAAATTTACTAGGCTTTTACATTTCTTTATTGGAAGCCTATAATCTTATATTAAGGTACTGTAGGAGATAGTAAATGTAAGGAATAAAAAGAAAGAATGAGGTGTTGGAAGTAATAATAGAGTAGTCATCTTTTAACTGTTTATCAGCCACGGCTCATTACTGAGGTTAGATAATGGACCAAAATACTTTTCTGCAAATCTATATGGACTGTGTTACCTGTGTCATTTATTTCTAAAATTGTGATACAGCTGAAGCCCTGAGCATGAACATTAATCAACTCTGTATTGCTGCCAGACAGACTCAGTTCTTTTTTTACTTTCTCCATTTTAGTGACCAAAGAGATGGTCTAAGGTTACTGAATCAGTAGTTGTATTAAAATTCTAAGATTAATTTTCTAAAGACTGGGAACTATATGTGGAGGAAAGGAAGTCTTGTTGAGCATGATAGCCATTGCTTTTTTTTTTTTTTTTCATGATTGGAAAATCTGATCAAATTTTATTAGATTGAAATATATTAGGCATTAGGAGAAGTCTAGAACAAAAATCAAGTAGATGAATCCTCAGGTGTTGGAAAAATGAGTAGAGATTATTATCTGAAATGGTCTAATCCCAAATGCTGTTTGTATGTCTACTTATACTAGATAATGTACAATAAAATTGAATTTTTATTTAAGGTTGAAGATATTGTTGGTTTTAATTTCTGTTAATTTATTGAGCCAAAGTGTTAAAATCATTTTTTCCATTCAAGTGCTGTGTGTTCTTTTAATGAAAAAGTAATCTGTCATCTGAATATATAAAAAATTGTTTATATTTTTATAAGGCAAGAAATATATAGTAGCCCCTTTAAATATAGTCACCCCGTGAGATAATACTTGTATGTACTTAGAACAGTCCCTGACATTAGTTAAGTGTTCAATGAAGGTTAGTTATGTTTATTATTAGTTTATCACTTAATTTCAGGCCCAGATACTTCATAGAATATAGTGAATCTTGTCAAGGTTTCAGAACTATAACAAAATTCATAAAATGCTAAACCATTCCTTAAAAAACCTTTGCTTTAATTCTTTATCAAATGGAAACCTTCCCCTAATATGCTTGGAAACAATACCTGTCTTATAGTAGTATACTTTTATTTTTTTAATCCTCATACTGCTAACTCGTCAGTTTAACTTCGATTCTTTGGTCTTCAAATCCAGAAGGCTGTTTAAAAGCTTAATATGTTCTCTCTCTGTTTGTCTGTATTTGCATTTGTTTAGATTGTGCATTTCACACAGACTTAATTGTTTGCATGTCGGTCTCCCATTTGAGATTATGTTCCTAAAGGCAGGGGCTATGTCATGTTTGTTTCTCCATCCCTAGAGCCTAGCTCAGTGCTTGGCACATTATTGTTTTAAGTCAGGGATAAAAATACCAGCTCTGTGCTCTGTGTTTCTAGTCAACTAGGCACTCTGCTTAGCGTGAATAGTAATTGAATCCTCAAATAATTTCTCTTAAGATAGAAACTATTATCCATACCTTTTGGTTGAAGAGAACATACTGAGTAGTTTCATAACTTGCCCTTGATCACATAGCTAGTAATTGGTAGAGTCAAGATTAAAATTTGGCTCTGTTTGACTCAGCCAGTAATCTTATAAACACTTTATTGTACTGAAATGTTTGCTAAAGTGGACTGAAGGTAGCCTGCTATATGAAGTTTATATTTCTGAACTGCACTATGATTATTTATTTTTTCACTATGCTTATATTTTGTTAAGCAAATTTTAACCTACTTTTAACAGTCCAGTAGTCAAGAAAACTTGTTTCTGTTCCAATTTCAGTGATGAAGAGCGATACAGATACAGGGAATATGCAGAAAGAGGGTATGAGCGTCATAGAGCAAGCCGAGAGAAAGAAGAACGGCATAGAGAAAGACGGCACAGAGAGAAAGAGGAAACCAGACACAAGTCATCTCGAAGGTTTGCTCTTTAGTAAAATATTGATTCATTTTGAAGCTAAAATTTGACTTCATGAAATAAAAACAAAGACTTCCAAATAACCAGGAGAACGTATGTACTCTTAACTGGAAGATTCAGAAGAACCTTTTGAAATAGTTGGTTGAAATATGGGGCTTCGACAGAGATTCTTAAATCTAACTAATGAGACTACATTTAATACCTGTAAACCAAAGTTAGCATGGAATAAAAAATAATATGTTGATATATTACAGTATCTCATTGGGAGAAGAGGAAATTGGCATATGAACCAATCTTTAATAGTAAATATTAAGCAAAGCAGTGTTCAGTTTAATCAAAATTAGAGGCCTTGTATTCTCAAAAATAAGTTTTAATACTTATAAACTATTCCCTGGTCTGGTTTAGCACTTCAGTTTCTGGTTTGTAATTAGATTTTCAGAATAAAGTATATGGATACTGGGAATCTGGAATAACATTGAAAATGAGCTTAGAATATAATGTCTGTGTAAAAGACATGTAAACTAATCACTACCCAAATGTGTTTATGAGAAAGAGAAAAAGAATGAATTAAATTATTTAAAACCCAGTCTGGGGAAAAAAAAAAAAAACAGTCTAATGTTAATTCATTTAGACAAAGTGTTGATTTTTGTCACAACTTGTGTACTAACAATTTTAAACAGCACCTACACTTTTTTTTTCTTCAGCAATAGTAGACGTCGCCATGAAAGTGAAGAAGGAGACAGTCACAGGAGACACAAGCACAAAAAATCAAAAAGAAGCAAAGAAGGAAAAGAAGCTGGCAATGAGCCTGCCCCTGAACAGGAGAGCACCGAAGCTGCACCTGCGGAATAGGCAAGGTTTTGGCCCTTTGTGTATATTAGTGCCAGAAGTAGAGTCTATAAATCTTGTTATTTTTCTGGATAATGTTTAAAAAATTTACCTTTAATCTTGTTCTGTTAGTATAAAAAGGTAACTTTTTTCCCCAAAATAAAAGTGAATTTTTCATGTTAAGTTAAAAATCTGTCTCGTAATATTTAAAAAAATAAAAAGCAATGACTTTATATCCAAGAAAGAATATGAATGAGTCACTCAGTGGGGAATTTAAAGAGCTATCTATGTTTAGCTCTTTAAAGCTAAAAACAAATTGTTTATTACCTGTGTGCACACACAGTATCTTGATAAAGGTCTAGGCTCTACCTTGGGCATAGTTTCCTTGAGTGAATCAAAGACCAGTCTCCTAACAGGGTGCATGGTAAAAGGTATCCAAAGGCACCTCTGAGTCTAGAGATTAAAGCTAGTCTTTATCGTTACTGTGGTGGCACTCTTGCTCAGCATATTAAAGGACTTGTACATGTTTTTGATATCACAACTTTTTCATAGCAGGTTTTTAGTGTTCTAAATTTGGGTTTCTGGTGAAACTAGATGGGGCACTTTTATATCCAAATTAATAAAATCTATAAAAGCGTTTTGGTGGCCTGTGTGAAATAATTCATCCTTGGTGTAGTTCCTAGCAGGTATATGTACAAACACTGGTCACTGTGAGACAAATTTGAATCTCCTCATGGCCATTCAGAGTGAAGCTGGTTTGGCCTGCCTTGAAGCTTTTTCCAAGGCTCGTTGGTAAAACAGTATGTGGAGTTGTTTATACAGTTACAAGCTATATTGTGAAGAAAAATAAACTTAATAGCAAGTGCTTTATATAAGTCGTTTCTTGTCAAAACTGAGAAAATGCAAGTTTATAATTCTGTGAGTATTTTTAGAGATAACCCTAGGAGGTGTTTGTCTGTGATAGTAATAGGTAACATGGTATTTGAGAGAATGAATTACTAGGATCTTTTTAAATAGTGACAGTAGAAAAGAACTTAATGACTGTTACGTTAAAGACAGCTATAGTTTTTGAAAAATATTTATTCTTATTTGATGAAAGGAACATTTTTCAGTAATGCACTTTTAAAATCCTCTGGCTTTAAATTATTTTTTAAATGCCCATAATGCACCCTCTGCAGACCTCAGCATATACCAGTTTCTTAATTTAATTGTATGATTGGAATTCAGTGGGGCATGCAAACCATTTCAGCTGTTTAAGGACTTTTTATTGAATAGAAAAATATAAACGTAAAGTTGTGGAGTGATGAAATCCTCCTCCACATAGAATAAAAACTATTAGTAGTAGTTTTCATTTTTTGAGAGTTACTTTTTCTGAGGTGTATTTGGCTTTCATGAGCTCATACTTTTCCTGACTTTAACATTTATATTTTTACAGTGTATTCTTTAAATATAAAAATTCACAAGATAAATATATTGTTTCAACTTAATTGGCCTATTTGTGATTTTCTGTTTTTCTATGACTTCACTGATTCTATAAAAAAGTGCCAGGCCAAGAAACAATAGTGAGAGTAATTCTTCCCTTAAGTTCTTTCAGCATCTTTGCCAAGCAAGCATGTAACATTCCTGATGTACTTCTACCATTGACGGCAAGAAGAATGTCACCACATCTAAAAACAAAACCAGATACAAGATTAGTATCTTAATAGGTGAAGTTAATGCAAGTTTATTTTCATGGCTCTGGTTTTTGTTACATCTGTCAGTTTTAATGACATTGCTTATAATTAAGGCTTTTTCCCCCCTCCTCACTTAAATTCTCCAACTCTCCCATCTGTTCAGCTTGTATTAGAAGGAAGTTGTAGTATGGGACCAAGAGTAAATGAATTTCTTAGAAGTTGAATGCTACACAAATGTTTTTAATTTCAAAAAAAAAAGAATAGAAAAATATAAACTTAAATTTATGGAGTACCAAGATATCCTCCACATTGAATAAAAATTATCAGTAGTCTTCATTTTTTGTTATTTTTTCATAATTATATGCCTTATTTCTAAAACAAAATATGAACATTTAGATTTTTTTTTTTTTGGTTAAATAGTCATTATGATTACCTAATTCTTCCATCATTGTATGCTGGTGTTCCTTCAACAATGGATTTGATAAAAAAAGGTTTGTTCCCATTGTATTCTTCGTAACCTCCTACAATGCAGAAGCCCAGACTTCCAGCTGTGTTTCTTCGTAGTACAACATCTTTACAGTTACACAAGTGTCTGAAATAGAATGTAATCGATGTATATGCACAGTTAAGTTTAATGATTGTGATTCGGTTTCCCTTCCCTTTGTTGGCTTTCTTTTCTTAAACTAAGTAGTATCACAGGCCTTAGTCAAAATTGTGTCATGGCAAGGTGGCCTTTGTGCTATTAGCTGCCTCTGTTTTTCACAGCTCAACACTAAAAAAAAAAAAATGACACCGTCTGTTACACTGTTTATACTTCTGCTGGGAAAGATAACCATATTTTTTGTTTAAATAAGACTTAATGCCTTAATTTGTATTAGCAAAGAGTTGGAGATGCATAAGTCCTTATTGATAAACCAAATTCAAACATTTATGGATATCGTATTTCTACTTAAGAATATAAATAATTTCTAATGAAGGCAAAAATTATTTGAATAAATAACCTCAGTTAAAAAAAAAACTATAGTATTTGTGGAGGTTATTTTAACCTTTGGAAAACAGCAGTTTATACATAGTTTACGTGTTTGATAGCTTATAGTAAAGCATGCAGACAAAGTGAATAGAAATTGTACATTTAAAGATTATTAAAAACAATTCATATTTGGGAAAAAAACACAAGGTGGCAGTAAAGTGAATAGCAGGTTAGAAAAGGAATGGGAGAAGGAAAGCCTACACAGGTCTTCTGTAAATGAGTAGAATCCTTGGCTAAAATAAGTAGATTGAAGAAACAATTGCTTTATATTCAGTGGCAGTTGGATCAGTGTTAACATAGGTGCAGGCTAAGTGCAGACTTAAGAGTTATGATAAGTTGTGTTGGGAGCTCAAATCCCCCTGTCCACTTATGTGTAGCTGTAGTGCAGGAACTTGTTTGAGAGAAAATTAGAATTTTCATGTTCATAAAAATCAAGATATGACTGTTTTATAAACTGTACCTTAACTAACTGCTTTTAAAAAAAACAATAAAAAGTCTTGTGAAATGTTTTGTTAAGTGATGAAGCTGGTCATTACATTTGTTACCAACCTGGTGGATTCGAACTGCCGACAAACAGCATACAATGTTTTTCTTGTAAAATAGTCATCTCCTGTATTTCACATTGAGATTTTGTTTTAGCAGTAAATTCACCAATAGAAGATTGGTGTGTTAACCATATTTACAGAATAGTTCACTGACTGCTTCAGTACAAAGCAGGTAATTGACTTTCCCAAATGCCAGAGCATTACATTCCCAGCTGGGGGGACTGTGTGCCCAATTTTAGGGTGAAAGGAGGTAGAGAATTAGGTTCTTATACAAGATCATGATCAAATACCTGTCTTAACATTTCCCAGCCTTGATTTTGTAAAATACATGCATGGGTAGATAGAACAATACTTGAAACTTGCTGTCAGTGTTTCTTATTCTTTCAATCATTGATTAAGTGTATTTTTTCATTAAATATCTCCTTGGACCTTTCAGTTGACTCTCTTGAGTATTTCATGTGGACAAGCTATAAGCCTATCTGTCTAGAACATTCCAGTATTAAAGTGTTCAGTGTTACGTGTTAAGTCACAAGTGTGTCTGGCTATTTTCTTAGACCCTTGTCTTGATACTGAAAAGGAAGTATCTGCTTTGATCATCTTTCTGCTTATGTTTACTGAGTGCATATGGTGGTGCAGTGGGTAAGAGC
>NW_004444037.1:7064480-7065421 GCF_000243295.1 Trichechus manatus latirostris | reverse complement strand
TGTTTCTGTTTTTTTTGTTTTTTGTTTTTTGTTTTTTTTTAAGTGATGCTCTAGGCACTTGGGATATAACAGTGAACAAAACAAACCTTGTCATGGAGCAAACATTTAAGTGGATATTGGTGCTACTAATTTTATTTCATTAGAATTAAATGTTTCTTTTTAGTTGTTTTGGGCATTTTCACTTTTAACAGTAAGAACTAAATACGTTAAGCCCTTACAAAATCAGACCTTGGTTAGTTGGAACTGATGAGTATTTGGGCATATTTTCCTTAAGTTGAATTTTATCACTTTCCATTGGGAAATGTGGCAGCTGTCTTTGATCAAGGACATTGGGGATTTACCTTTAGATGGTAAGTGACTTTAAACTCTAAATTTAAATGTGAGTTTTTATCCTATCATGAACTAATTTTCTAAATTTAGACCCAATCCAAGAAGATTTGGCATAGTATAACTGGTTTTCGCCAATGCCTTCAATGTGGCATGGACTTCTTCCTTCATTACCATTGGTTCTTGGATCATATGCGACCTCCTGAAATGGTTGACTGTTGACCAGTTCTTTTTTGGTACAGTAACTGTGTACCAAAAGCATCTTTTGATGCTTTCTGTGTTGTTCAATATTTTGCCCATAGAATCCATCAATATTGCAATTTGAGGCTTGAATTTCTTCTTCAGGTCTTTGCACATTTCATTATAATACTTTACTTTGTCTTCTTCAGCCACCCTTTGAAATCTTCTGTTCAGCTCTTTTACTTCATCATTTCTTCATTCGCTTTAGCTATTCTACGTTCAAGAGCAAGTTTCAGAGTTTTTCTGGCATCCATTTTGGTCTTTTCTTTCTTTTTCTGTTTTCAAGGATTTCATCATGTATGATGTCCTTGATGTCATCCTACAACTCATCTAGTCTTTGGTCATCAGTGTTCAGTGCATCAAATGTATTCTTG
>NW_004444037.1:7058769-7063913 GCF_000243295.1 Trichechus manatus latirostris | reverse complement strand
TTTTTTTTTTTGAATAATTTATTTTTTGTTGTTGAGAATATACACAGCAAAACACACCAATTGAACAGTTTCTACATGTATAATTCAGCAACTGATTATGTTCTTCAAGCTGTGCAACCATTCTCACCCTCCTTTTTTCTTTGAACATTTTATTGTTGTTTAGGTGTTGCTCTAGTAGTTTTAAAGTTGAGCCAGTTCCCAAAGGCACACCAGATCATCTTGAGTAAGTTAATCAGTTGAAAGAGCCAGACATCATAACTTTTTAAAACAAAACTAGAAACCACAATAGGTGTATGGAAAAGCCTTCCAAACTGAACTTCAGAGCAACACAGCCATGAAGTTCTGCTGCTACAAGGTCATGGTCTTCAGCTTCACATGGCCATTCTTTGAGTCCCTAGTCCAGTTCCTTCTCCAGTCCATTCTCTCCCTACCTAACCTGGCCACTGTTTCTCTGACCTTGTCTCATACCACTCTTCTCACTCACAGGCTCCAGACACACGGTCGTTTTTGCTATTCATGGGCTATGCAAGCTTGTTCACACCTTAGGTCTTTTGTGTTAACTGCTCTCTGCCTGGAGTGTTCAGTCATGGTGACTGCTTCTTGCTATTTATGTCATGGATTAAATGTCATCTCTTCAGAGGCCTTTCCTAACCACCTAGCCAAAAGTTGGCATCCAGGCCAGATGAAATCTGAGATATGCTGGGATGGGGCACTAAGTAAATGATCTAGAAAGAGAGAAGGTGGGGATCAGAGTGGAATGCCTGCAAAGGAGATTTTGGAGTAGTAATTATTGGTATGAATGCCATAAGGATGGGAAAATACTACAAAGAAAAAAAGCAAGGGAGAGACTGAAACGTGTATTGGATTAATCCAGACACAGGTCTTTGGTATCTTAGGGAGAGCAATTTAGTAGCAAGAGTGGAGTGGGGAGGGAAGTGAGTTGGGTTGAGAAGTGAATGAGAAAAGAACTGGATAGAGCAAGTGTAGACAACTTTTCAAAAAGTGCCTCTTCAAGGATAGAAGAAAAATAAAGCTACAGAGTTTAGAGAAGCTTGTGATTGCTGTAAGATGCTAGAAACTTGAAGGTATTTAACTGGTAAGAATATAAAGCCAGCAGAGAGGTAGAGGTTCAAGACCACAGACAGAGAGGAGGGAATATCCCTGAAAAAGTGGAGTGGTGGTGAGGAAGAACCAGAGCATCACTTTTAGAGAGGAGCAGGGTCTCTTCTTCATGATCACAGGAGGAATCCAGTCTGGAGATGGATTCAGGTACATTGGGAAGTATTAAGGCAGAAAGTTAAGGGAGGTATAATCTAGTAGATTTTAGCTTGTGAAGTAGTGAATGGGGTAGAAATATTGGAGGTTTAAGATGCATGGAGTTTAAGTTGCATAAGTCGCTGCTGTGGAGAATGAGAGACAAGGGCTGACGAGAAATGCAGGAGGATACTTGGACAGCATTGAGGGCACACTTTGAGGTGGTGACCATGAATTTAAAGGGTATCAGTTATTTGATTTTCTCCAGCAGTGCTCTGGGACCTAGAGGTAGACTTGGAGAAAATATACACAGTTGGATAAATCAGGGGTTGTGATTTTGCCAGACTGATAGTCCAGAGGGCAATAGAATAAGAAAGTGGGAGATACTGATTTAAAAAATTATTTTTAAAAAAAAAGGCCGAAGTGATGGCTCATGGGCACTAAGAGAGGGATGGAGGTAAAGACAGAAGGGGGTTGAGGGAAAAGTAGAAGGGTCTATGGACTGACTAGAAGGGTCTAGGGACCTAGAAAGGTAAAAGGCTGTGCTTAGAACATCTGACTTTATGAGTTCAAAGGGAAAGCAGTACTAGGAGTTGACAAGTTTGGGCTGAGTCCATGGAAGAGGGTGACTGAAATATGAACTCTCCCTAGTGCTGTGTCACCCTCTACTACTTAAAGTTTAGTCTATAACTCACTGTATTCACTCACTCACTCCAGTATCTTCCTGAAACTTTCTCTTGCTTATGTCTCTAACCATCCCATAAGGCTGAATTAAAAGGCTATTTTTCTGTTCTTTCACTGGCCATTCCCTTCTCAGAGTCCTTCAAGGGCTTCCTTCAAGAGGTTTCCCCAGCCCTTTTCTCAGTGGGCTTCAGTAGTCCACTGAGCCCCTACACTGCGCCAAGCTTTTCAGCCACCATCTGCGTGTTAACCCTGCCGAAATCTAACTTAGACTTTTCCCTAAAGTGTGGTTCTCAAAGTATGTGCCTTTCAGGGAGTCTAGAGGTCAAAACTGTTTTCATAATAACACTAAGATGTTATTTGCCTTTTTCTCATTTTCTTATGAGGATATGGTGGAGTTTTCTAGAGGCTACATGATGGGTAATATGACAGTAGATTGAATGCAGAAGCAAGCACATATGAGAATCCAGCTGTCTTCTATTAAGGCAGACATAAAAGAGATTTTCAAAAGTATAAAATGATGGCACTCTTCTCACTAATTTTTTGAAAATATTGGGTTTTTTTTCCATAAAAGATATGTTATTTGTGTTAACATATAGTGGGGGTTATTTAAATGAAGTAATAGATAAGTACTTGGAATTTTTTCTCATTAATTTATGATACGGTATGTATCATATAGCTGACAAATGCTCTTTGAGATCATCAGTAATTTTTAAGAGCATATAGGAGTCTTGACATGAAAAAGTTTGGAAATTGCTACTCTAGACATATTTATCAAATTTGGATGTTCACTGGTATCTCAAACTCAACATGTCCAGAACAACTAGTAACTCCTTATCTTTCTCTACTGTGGCAAAAGAATTGCATTAATGGCCCCAATTCTTTACCCTTCTCTGGTATCCATGCACCTTGTCACATAAGTTATATGGGCTCACCCATAGGATCATCAGTGGGACGTTAGTAATAGCCAGCCAAACTCTAGACATGTGAGCAAGTCCAGCCAAGGTCAGCAGAGGCACTGTTAACGGAGTGAATTGTGTCCCCGCTCAAAATATGGGAATCCTAACTCCTATACCTGTGGATGTAATCCCATTTGGGGATAGAGTTTTCTTTGTTATGTTAATGAGACCATATCAGTATCGCATATGTCTTAAACCTGCTCGCCTTTGAGATATAAAAAGCAGATAAGGCACAGAGAAGGAAGCACCACTCAATCTGTTGTTCAAGAGATTAAGGTTGTGTCTGATGGATTTAATAGACCGTGGAGGCAGAAATTTCATCAGTTTAAACTGAAGGGGAAAGAGACAGTATAAATTGAAGGAAAGCTGCCTACGTCCTGGAGTGCTATAGGCAGGAAAAGGGCTAATGATGGGATTATGGTTGCAAACATTTGTTGATCTCCAAGAAAAGGAAGGCACCATCCCAGGAATAGTTTGGTGATTAGCAGGAACCTTGAAGGCAACATGGAGGGAGGGCTGCCTTCATTTCAAAGCGGGGATTCAAAGTTTTCAAAGAGTCAGATCTTTACCACCTTGGTTCTAGAGTGTGGGGGTGCAGTTCAGGTGGGCCAAGAGGATGGGGCTGCCATACCCAAGAGCCAGAGAATAAGGACTTTGCCCAAAGTTTAGAGGGTGGGGCTCCATACCCAAGGGTCAGGAGAATGGAGCCACCTAGGGTTGAGGGAACTGAGTTGACATCCTAGTGGGCCTGAAAGGTGGGGCTGATGTCCAGGGCTGAGGGGCCTCCACCCAGAAACTGAAGAGCAAGGCCAACACCCAGAGTCTGGAGGGTGGGGCCATTGCCCAGATGGTCTCAGAGAAGGGAGGATTATTTTCAAGTCTTGAGAGAGAATGTAATTTGTTCTGCTTTGGACTTGCTTGGTGCCTCTGAACACTTCTTTCCCTCCGATTTATCCCATTTGTAATGGAAATGTCTACCTTGCATTTGTTCCACCATTGTACTTTGGAAGCAGGTAACTTGTATTCTAGGTTTCACAGGTCCACTGATGGAGAGGAATTTTTCCCCAGGATGGAATATACCCAGACTCTCACCCATATTTCATTAAAATGATGTTATGGATTTAATTATGTCCCCCCAAAATATGTGTTGTAAACCCTAATACCTGTGGTTATAATCCCATTTGGGAATGGGTTGTCTTTGTTATGTTAATGAAGCAGGATTACTGTAGGGTATATCTTGAGTTAATCTCTTTTGAGAAATAAAAGAGATTAAACAAGTGAGCAGAGTAGAGATGGGGTTAGAGAGATGCCAAGCCACATGAAGACTGCCCAGGAGAAGAAGCTCAGAAGAGGCAAGGACCTTTCAGAGTCGACAGAGAAAGCTTTTCCCTAGAGCTGGCACCCTGAATTCGGACGTCTAGCTTCCTAACTGTGACAAAAGAAATTTCTGTCTGTTAAGGCCACCCACTTGCAGTATTTCTGTTATAGCAGCAATGAATAACTAACACAGATGATTCAGAAGATGAGATTTTGGGCTTAAAGCTGATGCTGGAATGGGAAAAGACTTTTGGAATGATACGACAGGATAAACAGGAGCGCTGGTGGCACAATGGTTAAAATGCTCAGCTGCTAACTGAAAGGTCAGCAGTTTGAACCCACCAACCACTCTGCAGAAGAAAGATGTGGCAGTCTGCTTCCGAAAAGATTACAGCCTTGGAAACCCCACGGGGCAGTTCTACTCTGTCCTATAGAGTCTCTATGAGTCAGAATCAACTCAGTGGCAATGAGGAGTGGAGTGGTGATGGGGTAAATGTGTTTTGCATGTGGGAAAGACATGAATTTTGGGGGGGCCAAAGGGTGGAATGTTACAGATGGAACTATGTTCCCCCAAATATGTGTGGGAATCCTAACCCATATACCTGTGGATATAATCCCATTTGGAAGTAGGGTTTTCTTTGTCATGTCAATGAGGCTACATCAGTGTAGGGTTTGTCTTAAACCTACTCAACTTTGAGATATAAAAACAGCGGATCAGGCATAGAGGAGTAGTAGTAAAAAACGGAGGGAAACGTAGATGCCACTTGAAGATCACCAAGGAATCAAAGAACGCCAAATCTACAGAAACTGAAAGATACTTTCCAGGGACCAGAGGGCCTTTCCCTGGAGCTGGTGCCCTGAATTGGAACTTCTAGCCTCCTAAACTGTGAGAAAGTTAACTTTCTGTTGTTTAAAACCACCCGCTTGTGGTAT
>NW_004444037.1:7056083-7058669 GCF_000243295.1 Trichechus manatus latirostris | reverse complement strand
CCCCATGTGTGTCAGCAGAACTGTGCTCCATAGGGTTTTCAATGGCTGATTTTTCAGAAGTAGAGCACCAGGCCTTTCTTCCAGGTGCTTCTGGTGTGCACCACCTGCCAAACTTTCAGTTAGGAGTTAAGCATGTTAACCATTTGCACCACCCAGGGACTTCATAACTCAAATTTAAAAGCTTAGTACAGTTTAGCATCCTCTTAAAAAATGCTTACAAAATTTAGTATTGCACAATTTGATCACAGCCTCCAAATCGAGACATCCTGGTACAAATCCCAGCTCTGCCTATTTATAGCCATGTAACGTTGAGCAAGTTACTTAACCACTCTGTTCTTCAGTTTCCTATCTTTGACACGGGGATAATATTAGTACCTAAATCACAGGGTTGTTGTGAGTTTTAAACGAGTGAAAATGTGAAGAACATACAAAACTCTCAGAAGAGTGCCTGGCACATTGAAAGGGCTAGTATTAGCTGCTGCTGCAGTTGTTACTATTATTACTCCATGGTGTGGATGTACCTTATAGTGAAAATGTAGAAGCTCTTTGACTAAAAAAAACTGTGATATTGAGGTGGTCACCCTTGCTGTTTGGAATCCAGTCTTTGATCATACTTGTGTGAGGGAATCAAGGTAGCATCTCCTTTAAAGGGAACAAGCTTGAATTTTCATATCATGAATCACTGTCAGGTTATTAAAGACACAATGACTTGAAAAACAAAAAACTGATATCTGCTTCCCTGCTAGTCAATATAGACAAGCTTCATCAAAATGTTCAGAATTTCAGAAGAGTAAAAGGTTAACTTCTTAGACAAGAGGAGAAAGGAATGAATGTGTATTATGATCATTCTTGTCCAGATGAGAGCATGTTTTGAAAGACTTCCAGATGTGGAGTTTGGGCCCAAGAACCAACAGACAATACAGCAGAGAGTCATCAGTGCTTTCTGAATCACCTCCAACTGAATGGCATCTGAGAATTTGTATAACAAAGAGACACAGTCTGGAGCTGCTGCCCAGGTGGCACACAATGCACTATTGATCAGGGGGAAACACATTTGCATTTTCCTTTATAACCCACGTTTACTCTGTCCACCACTGCCCATATCTGACACCCACTGGTTCAGCATACTAATGCTGCCCTCTTCATGCATATTCTCCGTGTGTTGGACTGCAGCTGAGGACATGATTACAATGAATTTCCTATTTCTAGATCGGCTCACATGCTGTATCATTTTTCTTCATTGATAGAGTTAACATAAATGTTTAATTGGCTGGGTCGTACTCTAGGGGAAATAAATTTGCTCAAAACCTGTTAAACAAAAGGGAAAAATGCTTGACCAAGTAGATTTGTTAACTTGGAAAGAAATTTCTTCTTGATGAATTTTTTAAAATTATTTTTTTAATCTGTTTGCAGCCTTCCTAAATCACTAACAGTTTGGGCAAATGACTTTTGCTCACACCAGATAGTTAAAGACATTTAAGCCAATGGCATTTGGTGAATCAGGGAGAAAGTGAGTCTGCAGCTCTGTTCAGTCAAGAGAAAGATGTGAGTGTATCCTCTTCCCATGAAAACTAAAGCAGTGCTACAATTGGGAGCTCATATCCTGAGCCTACCTGAGGGCCTAATACAGGAGCATGACTGAATATCAAGGACTTTCAAAAAAGGCCAAGGTAGGCATACTTCTGATTTCAGAATCACAGAGTAAAGATTGTGTTTTCCCTTCTGCTTTTTAAAAATCAGTCGCTTCTAAAAGCAACTAGGAGACTTGGAAACAGAAATGTAAACTCTATCTTAAACAAAACTAAGAGTGACAGTACATGAGGAAGAACTAACAAAGGCAGTGAAAGTCAAAGAGGGAAGACAGAGAACACTCAGGGCTGAAGACTGCAGCCCCAGCCAGGGGTCCAAAGTGAGTGACTCACTCTGAAGGGTAAAACCACCCATTTCACATGGAACTCCAGAAACTGGCACACTGGCTGTTAGCAGGGCTTCCATGGCCCAGTTTGGCAGAGAAGAAAGACATGAATGTTGACCTATAAGGAAACAGACTGATTCCTGGTTCCTCAACTTTGTTCCCTGGAATCACATTCCCTAATAAGTAATACTGAGGGCAGTAGTGGTTCAGTGGTAGAATTCTCGCCTTCCATGTGGGAGACCAGGGTTCTATTCCCAGCCAATGTACATCAAGCACAGCCATTACTACTCTGTCAGTGGAGGCTTGTGTGTTGCTATGATTCTGAACAGGTTTCAGTGGAGCTTCCAGATTAAGACGGACTAGTAAGAGAGGCCTGGTGATCTACTTCTGAAAAAATGAGCCAGTGAAAACCCTACGATCAAAATGGTCCCACCCACACCGGTCATGGGGTGGCACAAGATAGGACACCGCTTTGTTCCACTGTGCATATAGGGTCACTGTGAGTAGGGAGCTGACTTGATAGCAGCTAACAACAACAATATAGTAATAACATAATTTCTTTGCCTCAGGCTGTACTTTTTGAGGATCTAGGCTATGAGAGTAAGGCTTGGGTTTTCGTGGTCATGTAGGGTCAGGAAATGAAAACTTCGGCCCAAGGAAGATAGGAGATG
>NW_004444037.1:7038035-7055979 GCF_000243295.1 Trichechus manatus latirostris | reverse complement strand
TAACATAAAGAGTAGTCCCAGGCTGGTGGCAGCCTTGGGCTACCTGGTTGAGGTAAATGTCACACTGATCTAGGGGACATACTCTCAGCCTGGACTACCCAGGGTTACCTTAGATGAAGCTCCGCTGAACATGAACACACCATCCAAAGACATGCAAAATACTCTAGCAAGAGTAAGTAGACCCCCCCAACCAGAGCAGTATCAGATCCCCAGTTTTTTTCAGATAATGGTGTTATGGACTATAAAAACTATCATTCAACCCAGTGATTCCATTTTTTTAAAAATTTGTCATCAGATAACACTTGTCCGTAAGGAACGCACAGTGTAATTCATTACAGCATTGCTTGTCAAAGCAAAAGGTGCAAAACACTTTCATTGTCCACTACCAATAAAACCAAAAACCCATTGCTGTCAATTCCAACTCATAGTGACCCTATAAGAACTGGTTAAATAAATATGGTACATCTATACAATAGAATACTACTGAGCCATAAAAAAGAACTGGCGGCTTTATATGCACTGATATGAAATGATACCCAGGTATATTGTTAGATTAAAAAAGAAAACATAGTACATAACAGAGTGTATGCTACCTTGTAGTTGTGTGTTGTGTATACATACATGTGTAGAACAGGGGTCAGCAAACTACAGGCCAGCCCATCACCTGTTTTTGTAAATAAAGTTTTATTGGAACACAGCCATGCCTAGTCATTTATGTATTGCCTATGGCTGCTTTCATGCTACAACAACAGAGCTGAATAGTTGTGACAGAGAACATAAAGCCTAAACTGTCTGGCCTTTTCCAGAAAAAGTTTGCCAACCCCTGACATGGATGCTACTTGGAAAAATACACAAGAAATTGGTAACAGTGAGTCGCCTCTGGGGAGTGGTTCTGAGGGGACAGGGTGCAAAGAAGACTTACTTTTCATTCTATATATACCCTTTGGTAAGGAGCCCTGGTGGTGCAGTGGTTAAAGCAATTGACTGCTAATCAAAAGGTCAGTGGTTTGAAACCACCAGGTGCTCCGAGGGAGAAAGATGTCTGCTTCTATAGAGATTTACAGCCTTGGAAACCCTATGGGGTTGCTATGACTCGGAATCGACTTGACAGCAGTGGGTTTGGTTTGGTGTTTATACCCTTTGGTACCATCTGAATTTTCTATTGTGTTTCTCACCTGTGGGTAGAGGAAGAAATGAAGGAAACTAGGAATTGCCAAGATGACTCAAAATCAGAGTCTTCTATGCTGGCACTATTTTACACTTGCTTTCTACTTTCCTTGCAGAGGGAAGGAGAAAATCCAGACCACACTTATAGCAAGAAAGAGAAGTGCAGCTACCAAGGACAAGTCACAGAAGGGAAAGGGAAAGAAAGCCACTCATTTGGTTGTATCTGGAGTAACAAGCATCGCACATTTGTCCTGTCTTGAATGAGTAATAAGAAACTTTGATTATATGTCAAAATAGCTTTCAAACAAAAAATTAAGAATGACTTATTTTAATAGATTCCAGCTTCAGAAATATTTTTTTAAAACAAAATTTTATTTTAAGTAAGCCTCTCTCTCTTCTTCCCCTTAGGCACAGTTTTCAAATGTTTAGAGATTTTTAAACTATCTCAGGGCTCAGTTTTCAAATGTTTAAAGATTTTTTTAAAGTGAACCGATTTAAAAAAATAATTTATCAACTAGTGAGTGAAGGCTCAAAAAGGAACCTAGGTCAGTTTGTATTTGAGGTGGATATATATTTTTTAATCTCATTTAAAATTAAAATAATAAGAGAGAAAGAGACCCATTTCCACCCTCAAAAAAATATACTAAAATCAAATATCCTGCTTTCATTCATTTACCCTATGCTAACATATCATCTTCAATGACTCATATTTAACATTTAAATCATGCATTTGGAATTAGCAAGGTCAACAGTGGAGCCATGGTGGCACAGTGGTTAAGAGCTTGGCTGCTAACCAAAAGGTCAGCAGTTCGAATCCATCAGCAGCCTCTTAGAATCCCTATGGGGCAGTTCTGCTCTGTCCTATAGGGTCACTATGAGTTGGAATTGACTCGACAGCAATGGGTTTGGTTTTTTTTTTTTTTCATTTTTTTATTTTTGGTTTAAAGTCAATAGTATGCTCTGATGAAGGTGAACAAGCCCCAGTGAATTTGCCCTTTGACTATTTAATCTCTTCAGATAGCCATTTAGTAGGGCAGCCCCCAAATCTGTCCCTGGAGTGTTTGTGTGAGACAATTAAATGTTTCACTGTAAGGCTCTAGTTACATGTCACTAAAATTACAACCCAGCTGCTTCCTGAAGTTTGAAACCAGAATTTTTCAGGACCAGAAACTAGGGAGAGAGAGTCTGAGAAATGTTTCCAAATAGCACATGCTTAAACATCTGTGCAGAGGCAAAGGGCTCTGCTGTACTGCTTTATGGGCCGGCACCTGAATGCTGCAGAGGTAAAGCCACGGAATGGAGTCATCCTCCATGCAAGGTCCCAGGGCTGCACCTAGCAAATTACGAAGAGGTGAGCCTTCCTCTGGAGAGTACAGCTCTGCTCCAGAGTGTGTAAACACAGGTTGGATTTCTGCCCCCTCTCCCTGTCAGCTGGGTTCCTTGGTGTATAAACAACCCCCACAACTATCCATGGCGGACCTGCAAGCTCCTCAATATGACTGCTTAGCAGTGTTTCCACATCCAGGTTTTTGTTCCTGCCCTAGGATTTCTGCATGCATTTCCAGTTACAAAAGGGAAGACAGAATTATTACCAATAGTCCCGCAACCAAGCCTGGGTCTCATTAAGATGCTAGTGCCCTGAATCAGAACAACAGTGGCCTAAGAAATGTAATTGTTGCCTCCCATGCCTCCACAGGGATGTCACGTTGGGACTCACCGTGGTAATTCCAGCCACATGACCCAGGATGGGGACCAATTGCCAGGTGGGGCCGTGTTGTGGTTGGAGTCCAGGGCTGCTGGGCTGCTGCAGTCTTCCTGGAGCTCCTGTTCTTTGACTTCCAAAGCTTTGAGTACCACCAATGAGGATGTGCTTTTCAGTAATGCAACTGCCTCGCTCCGGCTGACCTCCGTTAGTTCAATTCCATTCACATTCAACAGAATGTCACCTGATGGCCAGGGACAACAGAAGCCATCCTGAGTGAGGGTGAAAACAGTAACTTCTTAAAGTGCAAAGGGGCAGGGTCTGGCTGGGGTGCAGGGCAGTGGTGAAGGCAAGGGGCACATCATCGTTCTCTTACCGACATGAAGTTGCTTCTCATATAGCAAATGTAAAGAGTGTGTGCATTCCAATGGGCAAGTAGGAAACTCAATGGGATCTTATTTGGGGTTTTCTAAAGCATACTTATTGATATCTGGCTTTTATCTTTAAAAAGAAAGGAAAGAAGGAAGGGAGAAGAAGGGGGGAAGGAAGGAAGAAAGGAAAAGAGATTAGCTTTGTTCACTATTTAATGAAAGAAAGTCTCCTTTTCCACTCCTTTTGTTATTTGTGTTTAGTGTGAAGGGGGAGCACCTGGCGAAAGCTCCCAGCACCTGCAAAGAGGCTGGCATGCAGTAGGCCTTCAATAAATATGGACTGAATACATGAATAAGACACTACCGATCAGAGTGTCTGGCAGGGGAGTCTATAGCATGACGAAAAATGGTCCTGGAACTATGATCTTAAAGAAGTGGAAAAGAAGAATTAACAGCATTTCTATTCATTGCAAAGGTGATAATAGCTACCACTGGCTAAGCACCTACTACATGCTGGACCTTTTTCATACATCATATTGTATAATCCTCTAGCTCATGTTCTTGAATTAACAAGTCACTTCTTGGTTGATCTCATCATTCTCCACCCAGGTGCTTGCAGAATAGGAAGAGAAACTAAATACATACTTCCCCCACCCCCTTTTCTTTTATCTCCCTCCCGTGTTCCTACCTCCCTTGAATATCATCTTTTTCATATAGAATAACCATAGCAGAAGTAGGTTTTAGTTGCTGATTCTTCAGAAGCAGATCGCCAGTCCTTTCTTCCAAGGTGCATCTGAGTAGACTTAAGCCTCTAACCTTTTGCTTAGTAGCCGAGCATGTTAACAGTTTCCACCACCCAGGAACTCCATAACTGTATCTGCTCCCTGGTTACTTCGTGGGATTATTTGAAGGCTCTTGCTTACTAGTAGGCAAGGTGGACCACATCAAGCTTCATGAACTAAGAGGAGTGAAACCCAGTCTAGCAACTTTACTCAAGCCAATCACTGTCACTGGGTAACATTGATGTATCCTGGCCAGATCACCCTTATATTCTCTTGATAATTCTGGAAACAGTTACCTAATCCAGTAAGATGCTATTTCCTCTGCCACCCTAATTCCTTAAATTTCTTTACTTTTTACCTGTTTTTATTCTTCCGTCTCTGCTTATGACGCCTCCAGGCTCAACACTGATGACATAGATGGGCAAATCCCATTCCCTTTGTGATGCTCCCCCGGCCACGGTCATGCCCAGGGACTCGCTGCGGTCTTTTCGGACACTTACCACCTTCTCATGACAAGTGACTGCAGGGTGGAGCGACTGAAAGCACACACAGAAAAACAAATATGGCAGACTTGTTCACAAGGGGGATTCCATTTCCTACATGCAAAAACTATCCAAACTGCATACAGATATGATAGTGGTCCTTGGTATCACAGAAAAAGACATATGTAGAGAGCCCCATCTCCCTCCTCCTCCCCAACAATGTTACATTATCCTGAATTCTGTAGGCTGAGTCAGAGAAAATTTACATTTCCAATGGGACCAGTAAAACTGGAGAGAGGAACAGGCTGGAGACCACTGGAGAAACATCGAGCACACAAAGTGAACTACATCCAAATTTTTTCAAGTGAGTCATTTATTTCTGAAAGTAGTGTGTCAATATTTCTTAAAATTCTTATTAATCATGAATATCAGAATTTTTTTTCTAAGCTAAAAAAACATATTTCTATTAAATAGTCTCATTTTAATTTATGCAGGTAACCAATTTATAGAACCCCTCAAAGAAAAATAGTAATCAATTTCATAGATAACTATAGTTGTTCGAACAGAACAAGGGGATACTGCATGGTTTAAAATCATCTTTAATTAAAGGGTGTGCATCTGGGTTGTATCCTTTCACTACACTTATTCAATCTGTATGCTGAACAAATAATCTGAGAAACTGGACTATATGAAGAAGAACATGGCATCAGGATTGGAGGAAGACTCATTAGCAATTTGTGATATGCAGATGGCACAATCGTGTTTGCTGAAAGTAAAGAGAGCTTGAAGCACTTACTGATAAAGATCACAGACTATAGCCATCAGTATGGAGTACATCTCAATGTAAAGAAAACAAAAATCCTCACAACTGGGTCACTAAGCAACATCATGATAAATATAGAAAATATTGAAGTTGTCAAAGATTTCATTTTACTTGGATCCACAATCAACAGCCATGGAAACAGCAGTCAAAAAATCAAAGGACCCATTGCATTGGGCAAATATGCTACAAAAGACCTCTTTAAAGTGTTAAAAAGCAAAGATGTCACTTTGAGGACTAAGATGTGCCTGACCCAAGCCATGGTATTTTCAATCACCTTATATGAAAGTGAAAGCTGGAGAATGAAGAAGGAAGACCAAAGAATTGATGCCTTTGAATTATGGTGTTGGTAAAGAATATTGAATATACCATGGACTGCCAGAAGAATGAACAAATCTGCCTTGGAATAAGTACAGCCAGAATGCTCCTTAGAAGAGAGGGTGGCGACTGTTCAGCCAGGGATTGGACAGCTGCATAAAACAAAATGGGACTAATGAGGCATAGCAGTCCAGGGACAAGGACTGGAAGGCAGGAGGGGACAGGAAAGCTGGTGATAGGGAACCCAAGGTTGGGAAAGGACAGTGATGACAGGTCGTGGGGTTGTTAACCATTGTCATAGGGCAATATGTGTACTAACTGTTTAATGAGAAACTATTTTGTTCTGTAAACCTTCATCTAAAGTACAAAAAAGAAATTATCTATGTGAGATCAAACTGACAACAGCAACTCAAAAGGTTTGATGGGAAGCCTACCAGACAGTGAGTTGAAGACAATGGTGATGGAATAATTTGGAAAATGATAGTGAGAATAGCAGCACAACTGGAAGAACGTAATCGACATCACTGAATTGTACATGTAGAAATTTTTGAAATGGTGTATCTTTGGCTACGTATATTTTCACCAAAAAAAAAAAAAGGTCCTCCAAGGTCAAGAAGGGAGAGTGTTGACATGTCGTGGGGTTGACCAATGTCATAAAACAATATGTGTACTGACTGTTTAATGAGAAACGATTTGTTCTGTAAACCTTCACCTAAAGTACAATAAAAAATAAAAATAAAAAATTAAAATAAAAAAAGAGAGGGTGGCGAGACTTCGTCTCACATATTTTGGACATGTTATCAGGAGGGACCAGTCCCTGAAGAAGGACATCATGCTTTGTAAAGTAGAAGGTCAGAGAAAGAGAGGAAGACCCTCAACAAGATGGATTAACACAGTGGCTGCAGCAATGGGCTCAAACATAGCAACAATTGTGAGGATGGTGCAGGACCAAGCAGTGTTTCATTCTTTTATACATAGGGTCATTATGAGTTAGAACCAACTAGATGACACCTAACAACAACAAAAGCAAACACTAGAAACACCACTTCCTAGGTTCCCCCAATTAGCATCTTTCCTCTTACTCCAGCAGTTCTAAATAGTATGTAGTCAGTTATATCCTTTAATATTATACACAAAAATGTATTACACACATTGGATACACTGGGGACCAACTTTTGAAAGGCAATTTAATTAAGAGAACTATGATTTCAATTCAACAACACAGAACTAAGAAAATTCAATGCTATATACTAAATTAAACAGTGCCAGTATGAAACTTCTTACACATATTTGTGCATTTGTGCAAATTAATTTCTTTATGCTAATGTCTTAGAAATAGAATTGCTGAATCAAGGAGGCTGAGCATTTAAAATATTGATAGATATTGATAAACTGCCTTTGAAAAAGCTTATTATATCATTTATAATCTCACTAACATGTTGTGAAAATGGTGATTTCCCCACAATACTACCCAATACTAGGTTTTATCAATAGTTATAATATTTGCCCAGGTAGAAAAATATATTTCAATAATTTAACTGCATTTCTATGTAGTAAGTTTGAGCATCCTTTTATTGATATTGGGGTTTTTAATGGTAATCAGTACATGAGATCTTGCAGCATTATAATCATTAAAGCCCCTCTGACTTCATTTATGAAATGGGTAATGATGCACATGTCCTAGGAAACTCTGGCTAAAAAAAAATGGGATTACAGGGAAGACATGGCTTTTACCTATTAACATTTCATTCCAAAAAACTGAGTTGCTAAGTTCATTTAAAAGTGACAAAATTACATGTTTCATGAAATATTTCAGAATTACACTGGCTTCTTTCTTGGCACTCCAGTAAGTAAGAATTAGTGAAGTTTTAATTATTTTGTTGTGAATAAATATTGGCTGAATAATGTGCAGATTGGCCAGATACTCTTTTCAGGAAAGGAAAGAAATATTATTTGGTATCTACTTAAATGTATCAGGCCAGGCACGCTGAAACTCAACATTTAAAAAAAAAATCAGATCAACGAAAAACAGCCAGCATGAGAAGGAGTTAGTACTGAAGCCCAGGATGTCTGACTTTAAATCCATGCTCTCCTCATTACACCACTCTGCCTTTAGAGGTAATTTTTAAACACATGAATTAAAGGTATCTATGAAATATCAGGTAACTATCAGAAAAAAACGCAAAAGAATTAATTTCCCAATTTTCCCAGAAAGAGTTCAACTAGCTCATTAACTAAAGAACTCAAACCCAAATCTAGTTCTGTCAAATAAAATACATGACATGTAAGATTGAAATGCTGAGACCTATGTCCTCCTGGTTGTACAGATGTGCTATTTATGGTTTTAGGTACAAGTGTCTGGAGGGCAAAGTCTTCTCTCGCCCTTCCTCAGGGCCCACAGTTCTTACCTACCAACCTTGCTTGCAGTAGGTGTGCATTACCAGCCACTGAACACAGAGGTGTTTGGTTGTCACTTACAGACTCAATACGAATGACAGGGATGCCACAAATAAGACATGAGTTCCTGTGTCCTGTGTCTCTGATAACCACTGCTTTTCCCCACCAGAGACAGACACATCTTAGGAATGGAACAACTCAAGTCTCCCTGTGAAATCTTCCCACCCACAGTTGCCTAACTTTGGGGAAGGGGAAGAGTTAAATATGATAGAAATGGTTTTCTTTTCCTTCTATGTTTTTTCCTCACTCTCCTTTCCCTACTTTGGACAGCTCAGACTGTTCCCTAATGTTTAAAAACATAATTTATGATGACATAGTTCAAGCTTATTAAAAACTATCATGGGCACCTGTGTACTTACCATTTGGCTATAACAAATATTTACATTATTGCATATTTGCTTTGAGTTTTTAAAGTAAAACATTTTAGACATGCAATAAGTCATAAGGAATAAGTAGAAAGACCCACTCATGCACCTTGAAGCCCAACGTCAGAAATGAATGCTCCAGTACGGCTGAAGTTCCTCTGTGACTTCTCCCCAGTCACATGCCCTTCATCTCCCTCAAAGGAATCTAGCTCCTAAATTTGGTGCTTGTTGTTGGGTGCCATCAGGTCGATTACTTACAGCAACTCCGTGTGACACAGCGGAACTGCCCCATAGAGTTTTCTTGGCTGTAATCTTCACAGAAGCAGATCGCTAGGTCTTTTTCCCACAGAGCTGCTGGCTGGATTTGAACTGCCAACCTTTAGGTTAGCAGCCGAGCACTTAAACTTTGCGTCACCAAACTCACTGCCATCAGGTCGATTCCAATTCATAGTGACCCTATAGGACAGAGCAGAACTGCCCCACAGGGTTTCCAAGGCTGAAAATCTTTACAGAAGCAGACTGCCACATCTGTCTCCCGCAGAGCAGCAGGTGGGTTCGAACTGCCGACTTTTTGGCTAGCAGCCGAGTGCTTTAACCAGTGTGCCACCAGCGCTCTTTAATTTGGTGCTTATTATTCCTTAACTTTTCAACTGGCTAACATAAAAGTCTTCTCTCCCACAAACCCTTGGTTATTTCTTTGAATCAGTTAAGCCTCTACATTAAAAAAGCCACACTGTTTCCTAAATAAAGCAAAACTTTAGTAGAATCATTTAAAACTAAATCATTAAGGAGCCATGCATGTCTTAGTTTCTTTTTGAATATGCCACTTTTTTGGTGAGGGCATTTCAGAGGGCAGACAGAACCATAAATTAAAATGAAAATAACTACAATTTCCTACTAGGTCACTTTGTTATATGAGTTTTCTAGAAATTTATCATATGACAGAGGGTGGCATCAAAAATTTGTTTATGTCCTCCTGGCTCTTCCCATGATTCATGATGGTTATTGTTCTTGGGTGCCATTGAGTCAATTCTGACTCATAGTAACCCCATGGGATGGAGCAGAACTGCCTCATAGGGTTTTCTAGGCTGTAATCTTTATTGGAGCAGATCTACAGATCTTTCTCCTGCAGAGCTGCTTTTGGTGAGTCTGAACCGGCAACCTTTAAGTTAGTAGCTAAGCATTTAACCAATGTGCCACCAGGGCTCCTTTCATGATGGTTAGACAGAAGGAATTATAAAACCACAGTGGCCACTGGAGGCCTCATTATTAGTAGTTTAGTTAACCAAAATTTAATTTACTCTAGTTATTAAGCTTAATTAATTATTCTAGTTAATTAAACATGAACTAATTAATTAGTTATTAAATGAATAAACTAGTTTTCCTCTAATAAATACCATCAGTTTAATTTAAACATGCTAATAGCGTTTACTAGCAAAAAGATACTAGGGAGTCCTTATGCATAAAATGTTTTAGCAGGATGTACAGGTCCTGTACAGAATATGTAGCAGGATGTACAGGATCTGTCTTGACTGATTACTGTAAATAAACCTAGAATTTATGCATTTATGGGGCATGACTGGCTGGAGAATGGGTAGTGTGTGTAATTAACAGAGTATAAAAGCAGAGATGTTCCAAAAACAAAATTTTGATTCTTGTTTCAGCAAACATTGCTCAAAAACTCAACTCATGAGTTATTCCAAACTAAAACATATCCTGCTGTAGAAGAAAGGGGGTGTTCCCTCATATCTATTGCAAGAAGAATGGGCTGCCTATAAGATTTTTCTAGCTACGAGTGATGTAATGAAACCAGACTCCAAGAGAAATGACCGACGGAAGGTCAATGCCATTACAATAAGATATTAAGCCAAGGGTATAGGACTCTTAGTTTGGAATAAGCAAGGTTTGTGTTTCTTAGATGCCCATCCAAATGGAAAGGTTAAGGCAGTGTTTCTAATAGAAGCCACAGAGAGAAGCAGAAATTGGGCTAAGTCACTCCATTTAAAGAGAGGCAGTAAACGGTGACCTGAAGGATGGACTGTACCCACAGATGCATTCTGCTTGATCCACAGGGTTTTCTGGTTTGCCCAATCCTCACCACTCCCTAATACTACATAAGCTTCACGTGTTTAAATGATCTTCCCGGCCCCTCTAGGGATTTGATTTTGTGACTTCTGTAAAAACAAACAAATTAAAAATAGCAGGGGAAAGATTACCTTAATTTTCCAAAACCAGAGAACAGGCAACCCTCTTGTTTCGTTTAATAGTGAATGGAAAACAGTCCATAAGGAAAACGATTCTTTGAAAGCCTGACATCTATTTGGTTTAGACTAGAAATTAGGTTCCCATACACGGTCTGTAAGATCATATTTCAAAACTCTCCCACACCCTCCTCTCTCCTGCCTGGATAGGAGACACCTGTCATCTCACCATCTCATGAAGATGGGACTTTGAGCTTTTAGTTTTATAAGACAAGTCAAATAGTGTTTCTTTAAGTGACGAAGTCCAGAGATGATACTTAGAAATGTTGAAGTATGTAGCCTCCCTGATAAACAGCTCCCTGCAGGAGCAGTGGACATGGCCCTGGTGGGGCCTCACCTTGTGAGTGTGGCTCCTTTCCCCAGGCCCCGGGGAACGGCTGCCGTTGCTGTTCCAGCCCCCTTCCTGGAAGATGTCAGGGCTCTGCTGTCGAAACTGGCGGGACACAACCAGGTGGACGCGCCTCTCACTGGCCTGGGTGATAAGACACGGGTGTTAGCCACTGTCAGCGCTACCATCCACAGCATACAGCATCAAGCATGAAGATATGAGCTTATTTTAACCTTTCTTTTAGATGGAAAAACATGGTTCCTAGTATTTTTTATGTCAGTGCTCATTTTGTAACTTGGCAAGAGCATGAGAAGTGGTTCCTTCTTTCTTAAACCAGGTAGCAAACACTGCTCCATGGGAAAATCTAGGGAAGGGCTGACTCATGGAACAGTCTTTGAAAAGACACCGTCCAACACTGCTAATTTATTTTTAATTAATGATTTTGTTACATACAAATCACGTCTGAAGGTCTTTCTGGATTGAATCGGGTGTATGGAGTATAGTAGTAGCCCAGCTCAAATGGTCTAAGACCAAGGGTGAATAGTAAATAAAAAGTCATGTTGGGCATGGTGAATGCAATCAGTATCACTGAATTGTACATGTAAAAATGATTGAAATGGCAAATATTTTGTTATATACATTTCATTACAATAAAAAAAAATTTTAGAAGTAATATTGGGATTAGTGGCAGCAGAATTAATGAATTTAAAAACATATTCTACTTTAGAAATGGACTTTTTCTGTGCCACTAAATATCCCAGAACTCTTGGATTTGAAGACCCATAGGTGGGAATTAAAAAAAAACAACAACAGTGTTCTATTTAGTGAATGAGGGTTATGGGACCCAAAGGGGAAATCCAAGGAAGACAAGGCCAGAAAGGTCACCCTCTGAGTCTGAAACTAACAAATATGTTTTAAAAATGCACATCAGATCATGTTACTTTTCTGCTCTCAACTATCCAGTGGATTTCCACTACATTTAGAATGAAGTTCAGACTCCTCACCGTGGCCTTCAAAGGCCCCACCCACATCACCCATTTAGCCTTCTACCACTCTCCCCTTTGCTCACACTGGTCTTATTGTTCTTCCTCAAACACAGCCAGCTTGTTCCTACCTCAGGACCTTTGCACTTGCCATTTCCTCTATCTGGAATGTCCTTCCAATGCAGTTCATGGAAACTGGCTTTAGTATCTCCTCTCCAAATCATCACCATGTCATCTTGTTTACTTTCTTCATAGCACTTATCACTATATGAATTGCTTTTTCTTGTTTGTTTGCTTGTTATTGTGTCTCTCTTACTAGAATGTGAGCTCCTTGCAGGCAGGGACCTTACTTGTATATTCTCAGCACCTGAACATGGCACAGAATAGTGCTCATTCCTACTGAATGACTAAGTGAATGAAAAATGTAGGCACCATCAATTAGGGCAACTGACATTTCTACCGGGGGATTGGAGACAACTTCTCAATTAGTAAAATAAGCATTCCTTCTGTATTGTCAGGAAGGTGCCAACGAAAACATAATCTGGGAAAAATCACCTATTAACTTGGATTATACAGTGTTATACAAATACATTGGAATAAGGGAATTTTTTAAAAATGGTTCTTTATTCCTAAACTTATGCAAGTTTGCAAAATTTATTGTACATTGCCAAATAAATCTTCAATGAAAAATAAAATTAAAAAAAAAAAAAAACAGGCTTGCCAAATGTGCAGCTGTCAATCTGCCAGCCATCAGGATAGTAAAGAATTCAATAACGTATTCAAGACTTAACAGGTTTAAGGAACTTTAATGCTTAAAGAGTTCTGCCTTGTCACTTCTTATCTGAGCAACTGGCTATCAGAACTTTGTGGAAACGTAACCAAGTGAGCAAGAAAGCCAGAAAATCTTTATCTATGGTCCCCTTAACCAAAGTAGAATCAAAAGAAATAAAACATGCACAAATAACACAGAAGTGCCATGTCTCTCTGATGTGGTTCATAAAATGAAAAACTGAATCTCAGAGCAAATGCGTTAGAAACACTTCTTAACTTTGTAACCAGTTTGTGCAGAAAAATGTGCTTCTGGATTTCTTTTTTAAAGTGCTTAACGTCTAGAATTTACTTTTAAATCAAACGGGCGTATAATAAAAAAAAAAAATCTATTGCCAACCAGACAGGACTGATTCAGGTAAGGCAATAAAATGGAGAGTACATTGATTTGAGTAAGAATAAGAATTAATACATGTAAAGTTCCTATTAGTCTTTCAAATTTTAAGAGTTTATAAATTAATTCTGTTAAATACATTGGAATAAATTCAGTTAATCTGAGACAGAGTGGTCCTCAAAGTACAGAACATGGAGACATCCATCTAAATCAGTAAAACCCTTAAAGGGTAAATAGGGCAAACCCCAAGAATAAATAATAAAGAAAAAGAAATTTGGGGGTTAGTGGCAGCAACTCTGTAACAGCAGGAAGAGTAATCCTACATCTGACAGGCTCAAACATCTGGGAAGTGAGAGGATAAGCACTTTAGGAACAGAAGGATGGCTTATTGGGTTCTAACAGCCTGATTAAAGTCTTTGCCTTGATTCTTTATTTTTTATGTGACTATCACTAAGTCTCACCACTAGTCCTTTCTGCTATGTATGTTCATGTTTGCACAGAGCATTTGGAATAGCGAACTCATTGCTTATTGGAAAGGTCCAGTTCACACTGTAAGTTTGCAAATTGGCTTTCTGCTACGTATCAGTCCATGTGTGTCTGAGAGTGTGAGTCATTATTCCAGAACTGCTGACTTCTGAGATGCCAGATCTGCAGGACAGACAGGCTCAACCTTAGACCTGTGCCACTTAAATAAATATTGCTCCTGCAGTGGCCATAGCTGACCACCCATCACTTTAAGAAAAGTTGCTAATGGCTGAGGCATGGCTAGATTTGATTAGAAAGGCTCCCAAGAAAGACTAGGTTTAGGGACTAGAAAGATGGAGAAGAGAGGAGTAAGGCCTGGCTGCTCTTCTCTTCATCCAATTCCTTGACCAATCACCACCACAGCAGAGATGGACATTGGCCTGCCTTCCTTCACAGGTACGTTATCAAACCATGGAAAAGTCAGGTCATAAAAGGAGGTCATGGAAAGTCTATGCTCTCCTCGATTAGTTCAGACAATGGGAGTTGAGATGTTTGCTTCCTGCCTTTCTGCACCTTCCTTCCCTGAGCATATAACTCACTCTCACTCTCAGAAACAAGGACCTTGTTTTTAAGACCTTAAGCAATAAGCATCCCACCAGTGAAATCTGATCCCCATGGTTGTCCAACACCGAACAACCCAAACTTTCATGACTTTGTATTCTTACATTAATAAACATCCCTTTTCAGGCCACTTGAAATGTAGCAGCCATATGTTAGGTCATTATAAATTAGATGAATTTTTTTTTTTAGACAACAGGTAAAGCTCATTAGGGGGCAGTGGTGGTTCAATGGTAGAATTCTTGCTTTCCATGCAGGAGACCCTAGTTCGATTCCTAGCCAATGACCTCAGCACAGCCACAACCCATCAGTGGAGATTTGTGTGTTGCTATGATGTTGAACAAGTTTCAGTGGATTTTCCAGACTAATACGGACCAGGAAAAAAGGCCTGGGGATCTACTTCCAAAAATCAACCAGTGAAAACCCTATAGATCACAACTGTCTGATCACGTTGTGAATGGGGTTGTCATGAATCGGGGATCAACTCAATGGCGGGTAACACCAACGACGCTCAGTGAAAGTGTCTATTGTTAAGTATCACAATGGACAGTGGGCCAGTCCAGTTGATTCATTTCACATAAATCTAGAAAATCCTAATGAATAGGGCCCCAAAAGAAAGTTCAAGTCCTTTGCTCTCTTTCTTTCACATAAAGCCCAGTCATAATTTCTGTGCCCTTCCTTTGGTTGTTTGCCTGTCTTGAATTCCCTGATGTTTCTCATCACATATAAAGCCTGAGTCAGAGAACGAAAATAACAAGTCCAGGAAGCAATAATTAAGAAAGTTGACATTAAGAGCTATGGCATTCGTCAACTAAACTCAATTCTTGGAAGAGTATTTTGTAAGAACTATATCTCTTTCTTTGTACTGCAAGCTTCCCTTATCCTGATGAGGTTATCTTTGGGAACTCTCTGAAGCAAAAATTACTAAAAGATAAGAAGTGGTGAACATTCAGGTCAACATTTCAATTGCTGAGCCCAAATTTGCTCCTTTATCTTTGGGGAAACTCCGATATTTTGAAGCATCTCAGCAACGTGTTTGTCTTTAGGCCTGCACATTTATTTTGGATGAGGAGCAGACACGTGATCTACGCATCTCATAAGAATTGAGAAAATTTTAGATGTACGCATTGACTCAACTTGCCAGATAAAGTCCAAAGTGCCAAGAAGCAGCCTGCAAGAGCTATTTAATTCACATTTTCAAGCATAAATTTCTCACTGGGTTTTCGAATGCTGTATGCTGTCTTGGGTATTATGTTGTTAGGCTGGCAGGAACAATACCTCAATAATAACTCTGGTATAAGTTACTTGGAAATAAGTTCTTTGCAAGGCTGAATCCATGGTTCTTACCAGCCACCTTGTAAAATGCTTACACAGAGACTCTATTTGATGTGCTTTCTTTCCTAGTGTTGGAAAGCGTAAGGTGGAAAGCGGGGTAATGTGTTTGCCTTGGCTCTAACTCTCATGAGCACTAGATTCAGTCTAGAGAAACAGCCCCCAGCACCAGAGTCTTTCTTTCCACTGGTGTGAATGTGGTGTGGGTGTGGGAAAGGAGCAAGGGATAGTCACAGAAAGACTGAAGATGAGAATGGCAGAAACTTGTTTTTTCTTTATGTCACACCTGCATACTATGTGCTTAGGAGCCCTGGTGGCGAAACAATTAAGCACTCAGCTGCTAAATGAAAGATCAGCAGTTTGAATCTACTAGTGGCTCTGAGGAAAAAAAGACTTGGAGATCTGCTCTCATAAAGATTACAGCCTAGAAAACCCTATGGGGCAGTTCTATTTTGTCCTGTGGGGTCACTGTGAGTTGGAATTGACTTGACAGCACACAACAACAACAATACTACGTGCCAGGAAGACAGGTAAAAACAGACCTATCATTTAAATGACAAAACAGTCTAGGAAACAGTTTGCTGCAAGAGAGAGGTAGGTGGTATGGATTGAATTGTGTCCCCCCAAAATATATGTCAACTTGGCTGGGCCATGATTCCCAGTATTGTGTGATTGTCCACCATTTTGTCATCTGATGTGATTTTCCTATGTGTTGTAAATCCTACCTCTATGATGTTAATGAGGCAGGATGACAAGCAGCTGCGTTAATGAGGCAGGACTCAATCTACAAGATTAGGTTTTCTCTTAAATCAATCTCTTTTGAGATATAAAAGAGAGAAGCGAGCAGAGAGACAGGGGACCCTCATACCACCGAGAAAGTAGTGCTAGGAGCAGAACACATCGTCGGACCTGGGGTCTCTGCACTGAGAAACTCCTAGATCAGGAGAAGACTGATGACAAGGACTTTCCTTCAGAGCCGTAAGAGAGAGAAAGCCTTCCCCCAGAGCTGGCACCCTGAATTTGGATTTCTAGCCTCCTAACCTGTGAGAGAATAAATTTCTGTTTGTTAAAGCCATCCATTTGTGGTATTTCTGTTATAGAAGCACTAGATAACTAAGACAGTAAGACAGCCACTTTTTCCACAGGATATTGAAATTTGGGCAAAAAGACAGTTTAAGTATGACTATCTCAGTTAGTAAACGCAGCTAGAGGTAAATCCTTTTTACTTGAAGTTTCTTCTCTTCTCTCCCTTAAATGTCCCCCTAGGCAAATTCTGCACATACTGGTTACACCTTGGATAGCCTGATTACTGTACCATGTTCTTTTTCTCCCAAAGACCCAAGCATGAAACTCCCTCTCTCCTGTCTACAGGTACAGGAAAAGGGATTCCGACCACATCCACGTTCTGCCTTGTGGACCTCAGCTTGCTGGCAGACCTTTCAGTGAAACATTCTGTCCCCATAGCAGACATGTGCCTGCTCTGGGCCAGACACTACACTACAGGCCTTGGTGAAATGGCTCCTGCTCTCACGAAGCTTGTCCTACTTCAGGAACAGTCAGAGTAGACGCTGTGAAAGAGATATGGGTGACACAATGAGAGTCTTCAGAAGTGACACCAATTCCTTCTAGCTGAAGAAATATGAAAAATCTCATATCGAGAGAAAACCAGAGAATTAAAACTGGGTGGCATTTATAATGGAAAGGCTTGTGCTTTGTTTTGTTTTTTTTTTTTTTTGCTCTTTTTTTTAATGACTATTTTGCTCCATTCTATCGAGATTTGACTCAATACTGCCATTAATACTGTGAAATCTGTGAGAACTCAATGGGACTGCCCTTGACAGGGTGCAGTCTTACCACTTTTCTGTTGCTTTCTATTAACGGAAAATATTTGAGTTTTCCTTCTCTGACGGGTTTCCCCCTTACACAGGTTCGAGCTTTCCCAGGTTTTACTGTATTTATATGGTGGTAGTAAGTAGAGGCCAAAGAAAGGAACCACAATCCAGCAGCCTCATATTTAGCCCATTGCCATCGAGTCGATTCTGACTCATAGCGACCCTATAGGAAAGAGTAGAACTGCCCCATAGGGTTTCCAAGAAGCGGCTGGTGGATTCGAACTGCCGACCTTTTAGTCAGCAGCCTGCGCTCTTAACCAATGCGCCAGCCCATATTTAAACAATCAAATGCAGCTCTTAAAGCTGGAGGGAGGAACTTGGGAGTGCTACAGTGTGACCTCTCACAAGGTGAACGTTGTCCTCTGAGGTGTTCGCCTGAGAAGTGGCTCTTTTCCCTCCATAATTCACTATGAAGAATAACAGAAAAACCAGTTGCCAC
>NW_004444037.1:7035537-7036865 GCF_000243295.1 Trichechus manatus latirostris | reverse complement strand
CAGCACCCTTCATAGCATAGTATAAGCCCACAAGAGACCCATGCTTGACTGGGTGGGGCCCCGTTACGGAGACAGGTGAGATCTATACTTGGGTTTATAATAATATAAGCTGCTTATCGAGTTTGTCTCTATTTATGGTTCCCTACATTAATATCAGAGGCTTCGACGACTGTTTAAAAGAAAATTACCCTGCATCTGCATTCCCCATTGGTTTCTTTTCCAAGGATCCCAGAGTGGGAAAGTCTGGTTTTAACTGATTTTCTTTCAATATATACTCATAGCGATGGTTCTGTCTACCCTGTTTGGGGTTGCCCTGCTTTATCCTCCCTTCCAGCAACTGCTCAGTTCTCAGTTCATTCATCTTGTACTCACAAGGCCCTGGGGAATTGTGGAGCACTGGTTCCATAAAATTAAAAAGTCACAGATATAGACGAGATGTCAGACATCATTTAATCCAACACTTTCTCGACTACAAAATCCTTGCCATGTTGCCACCTGGCTCATGCTTTGATGCCTCCGATGACAAAGAACTCACTGTGTTCCAAAACAACATAGGACATTTTTCGATGGTACTAATTAGAAACTTTGTCCTTAGGTTGAGCTTAAATTTGCCATTCTCTTGCTTGCCCGTTGCTTCTAGCTATGCCCTCTAAGGCAATCCTAAGTCAATTCTGTGCGATAATTCTATTTGAAAATAACTCTCATTATCCTCCCGTAGCTCTTCTCTTTTCCAGGTTAAATATTCCTAGTTTCTGCAATGCTTAATATGTTTTCAAATCATTGCAAAAGTTTGGTGAAGTTGGCAGAGGGAGATTTGCAGAATTGGACTTAGAAGCCAAGATCTAATCTGATCAGCACAGAATAGGGTCTTTTATTGAGGACTGGCTGCATCCAAACACATTGATGGAGCTTGATTTTGCCATCTCATATGAGCATAGGTGGTTGCCTGTATGCTCTATGAAGTCAGGAACTCCATGGATGTCTGTCTTCTTCACTACTGATTAATTGAGAAATGAAAGGGAGGTTCCCAGGACCCCACTATAGAACAAATGACAGCAGTGTTATCTAGCTCTGAGACTGTGTGATGGCACACAGACCTTACATGGCAATACAGACAACTGGAAGCATCAGAACACAGTTACCAAATGATACGACTGAAAAATACCAAAGTCCTCTGGTGAAGGGTGAGACAGTACACAATACTGGGGAAGCCAGAACAACTTGTCCAAGGCAAGATCATGGAAGCTCCATAGACACATCCAAATTCCCTGAGGGATCAAATTACTGGGCTGAGGGCTGTGGGGACCATGGTCTCGAGGAACATCTAG
>NW_004444037.1:6994345-7030577 GCF_000243295.1 Trichechus manatus latirostris | reverse complement strand
GGGGTCTGGCAAACCCAGGCTGCTGCTGAGTAAGCTGGGTTAGGGCCCAACATGTATAAAGTTGGTCAAATTTAAAACAGTTGTGGCTTCTCTGTAATAACTCTTCCCTGAAACAACGTAGAAAAAAGCAGAATGTGTGGTACTGTGGGAGAAAACATGACCAAAAGGACATGTTGTCTGGAAATTTCTTGGTAAAGAAAATGTGATTCATGGAGTATACACATCAAGGCAACGCAGCCAAGGATTGGTTGGAAATTTGAGTCCCAACTTTGAAGGGTATTTAGTTTAATCCCCCCCAGCCTGGTGTGTGTTACAAGTATCACATAAATAAAATCCACTCTTGAGAAATGCAAGAGCTTGCTTAGCTGCATTTTTCCAGCATTTTATTTCTTCCTTTTTCAACTAGCTTTGCCCTAGGGTTTTTTTTCTTTTTCTTTTTTTTTTTTTTTAGGTTTTTCCTGCTTATAAAGCACATTGGCTTTGTTTAGTAAGCAAAAGAATCTTTTAGGAAATCCCACTGTTAGGCAAGATTTTATTTCATAAATTAACCTTCTCAGGGAAAAAAATTGTTTTGCTCTTCTGTTATTAATCTACAAAGAGAAAATGCCACATGTAATCAAGATTTAACCAACTGACAAGAGTAGGAGAGTGTTTTTCTTTGGCCCGCTGTGAAGATAGTTGGCACAGATGATCTCTAGAATGCGAGTTGCGATGACTGGCCTGCAGAGGGAGTTGAAAAGTGTAGCACACACACACAAATACTAACGAGCACCTAAAATCTAGTTTTTGAAAGAGAAGAAATCTGCTAAATGTACAATTTCTTCATGAAAAAAAAGGACTTCATTTTCCATGTGTTAATGTTTTCATAAAAACACCAGTGACTGTCGAGTCGATTCCCACTCATGGCGGCCCCTGGTTTTTCAGAAAGAGATTGCCAGGCCTGTCTTCTGAGCACTCTGCATGGACTTGAACCTCCAGCCTTCCGGTTAGCAGCTGGGTGTATTAACCCAAGCTGTTTGTACCACACAGGGACTCCAGTGTTTTCATAAACATGATCTATTTTCTGTTCTCACCCATTGGCACATTTAGACTAGAAACACCTGCTTAAGGCTGACTTGATTATATTCAAATCAGAGAAAGGGGTACAGTGCAAGCTCTGTGAGGCCAGGGACTGTGTCAGTCTTATTCACGACTGTACTGCACATCTGTTGGCATAAAAGGTGTTCAGCTTATAATTATTGAAAAAATTGAAGGGGACAAAAAGTAGAGATAATATCTTGGGGACAAATAGGATGAAAAAATAGATGTGATGCTTGTTCTTTGGTAAATGGTTTAACTACAAATCCTTAAGAGATGGAATTAATGTGTGAAATATATTTTCTATGTATATCTTATAAATATTTACATTTAAAAAATTTGACTCCATTTATTCATTCAACAAATATTTATGGAGTGCCCACTATTGCCAGCTATTGCTCTTAGTGCTCAGGATATAATACTGTCCTGCATTGTACTAGACTAGACTGCCAGCTAATAATTACAGTTAGTAGGTAGGACAAAAAAGCAGATTAGAGAATATAGTGTGTGTGTGTTGGGGTGGTGGTGGTGCTGTTTTAGGTAGAGTAGTCAGTGAAGGCATTTCCAAGGAGGTGACATTTGACGAGAAACCTGAATGAAATGTGGGAATGAGTAGCGCGGACATTTGGGAGAAGATTCTTCCAGGCAGAGGGACAGCAAAAATGTTGGTCCTGTTGTGGAAGTGTGCTTGAAGTATCTGAGTACTTGAACAGCAAGAAGGCAATGTGACTGAGCTGGTTAAGCGAGGAAGAGAATACTAGAAATTCTCCTCTTTGCTTAAGAAATGCAGATGGAGAGACACAACCAAAGGCCAGATTATGAACAGTTCTGCTGGCCATAGTAAGGATTTGGAATTTTAATCTGTGTCTTGGGAAACATCAGAGGGCTAAGTGCAAGAGCGTGACCTTGTAAAGTGGTCACTCTAACTGCTGTGTGAACAACAGAAGGTAAAGGATGGAGTGGAAGCAAAGAAGCCAGTGGCCCTTGCAGTACCCCAGACCAAAGATGATGGTGGTCTGGTTGATGGACTCCATGGAAGTCGTGAGAAATGGATGGGGGTGGAGAGTGCTGAAGAGAGTAAAGACTCTTTTTGGCACAAGTAACTGGGTAAAATTTGGTGCCATTTCTAGAGACTGGGAAAGACTGAGGGAAGAGCAGGCTTGTCAAGGGGTGGAGTGGGGAGAAGCCAAATGTTCATTTTGGACATTAAGTCTAAGAAGTCTTTTAGACACCCACGTAAAGATACCAAGTAGGTTATATAAGTGTGGTGTTCAGAAAAATTGAGGCTGGGCATACGAATTTGGGAACGGATGACATAAACTCCAAAAGGGAAATGCCTCTGGTAACTCTGGTTTTATTCTCCACCTGCTCCACAGGTGTCCCTCAGAATCGGGACACCACCAAGAGCCACAACTCAAGAGTCAAAGCACCACATGTGTTTTCTGCCTTGATGAACCAAGTCTCCTTGCACCCTGGGCCTCAGTCTGCCCACTCCTAAAGTGACAATAATACTATCCACCACTTGGTTTTCCTCTAAGGAGAGATAAGATACTACACACAAGAAGGAGAAAAGAGTTGCTTACACCTGAAAGAACTCCATGATTGGAACCTAAGGGTAGGAAGACTTATTTGTTCATGGATGATCAGGTCCTTGAGGGCAGGCTCTGTCTTCTGCTTGTTATATTCTATAGAACCTGGAACAGGGCTCAGTCAATTAATACTGCTGAACATCTATTCTTTTTTTAAAAAAAGCATGTATTCTTTACTGTTATAAAAATATAGATAACATTGCCAACTCAACATTTTTCACATGTACAGTTCTCACTGTCTACTTTCAAAGTAATAATACTTCAGTCACTAAATGGAAGCTGACATTGTGAGCCTGGATGACTGTGACTGCTTCTAAAGGTCTCTAATATTGACTCTCTCCTAACAGCTCTCCACTGCCTGCAGACAGATCTTCTAGAAGATCATGTCAGTTCCTTTCCCAAACCCTTCCAATGACACCTCGTGGCCTTGGGGTTAAAGTCTGAACTCCTTATCACAGCTCACAATACTCTGCATAGCCTGGTCCTTGCCACCACTCCTGCGTTATCTCTAACTACTTTTTTACATTCACCCCATGCACTAAGTATTAACCACTCCCCTAACAGACCTTTGTGCCTTTGTGTTCTATCTCTTTAGAATGACTTTCCCTGCCTTGTTCACCTAGAGAACTTCTACTGATTCCTCAAAGCCCCAGTTAAAGTTCTTCCTCCTCTGTGAAGCATTCCTAGCAAAAATATCTCCTTCTTCTGCACCAGCACTGTACTAAAAATACTCCGTTATAGTGTTATAACACCATATGGCAGTTATTTAGAAACAAGACCATGTCTCCGTTTAGACTGTGGGCTTTTTTGGGAGAACAAACGAAGTGGTTGTCATCTCTCTGTTCTCTGTACCTAATCCAGGGTCAGGCACACAGCAGAAACTTAATATGTGTCTTCTAAATGAAGTGAATAAATGAGTTAGAATCCAGGACCCCAGAACAAAGTCCTTCTCTCTAAGAATAAAGCTGGAAGCTCCATAAACATTAAAAAATGTCATGGTGACCCAGTTGAAGTCATTAAGATGTATTCTGGGCCTTGGTGATACCACACTGGTCAGGAAAGAGATTAGTTTGAACCAATGTCAGGCTGTTGTGTCTAAATGATCAATACTTTATACGCCTCTTTTATTAGTAGGCTTCCTCTTAGGTTCATACTAGAGTTTCCTTGGATTTTTCAAGGGGCCTGGACTTAGCTATGGAGACCAGGGTCTTAGCCTTAGCCAATCCTGTCTATAGGATCCCTGTAGGGAGCACAGCACAGTTTCCTATGGGAGTTAGGACTATCAAGTGTCTTGGCTATGACCAGAATGTATCTTCATGATCCCTGTGTCTGCATCCACATACTAGGTAGAGGGATTATACAACTCTGCTGACCTCGAGTGATCTTAACCTTGTGAGGTTGCAGTAGATAACCCAACGCATTTACCTGCAGTCAGGTCAGATGGCTGACAATACCTAGAGAATGTTCATGACCATGAGACATATCATTTGCTTGAGTAATATTCTTACCTGGGCAGAAGCTTTGAAAATGCTGCCCATTCCATCTTGACTCTTTGAAAGGGAGGCACGGTGTATTAAATGTGTGAGAGTAACAGGGTAGGAACATCAGGGTGGTGAGCATTTCAGCTCATGCTGGGAGTTTCTAACTGGGACCTTGGAATGATCTGTGACCCACCTGAATCAGATGAGCCGCGCTTTCTGGGCTGCCATATCGAAGGTCGTGTCCATTGATGGCTAACAAACGATCATTCTCCTCCAGCTGGCCGTGTCGGTCCGCCATGCCACCGTCCAGCACGTTGAAAATGAACACCCCAGGCTCATCTACCTTGCGCACCAGCTTTATTCCCAGCTGCTCCTCAGGGCTGCTTTTGTTGAGAATTACATGGAAACTGTCATCCCGGAAGCCATAGGAGTCTAGTGCCAGTCCATTGTTCCTGCTTCGGAATTTTTGCTCCCGAAGCACCGTGAGCCGTAGCACCTGGCAGGGCTGCCGCAGGAGGCACAAGGCATAGTTGTGAGGTACGTTGCTGATGTCCATCCCGTTGACCTGGGGGACAGTGGACCTTAGCATTTGGAGCAACTGTACAGTCAGCACCATCTGCCCCAACTCTTCTGGAAAGGCGCAGGCCCAAAGGAGAACCCCAGACCCTTCTTTTCAAGACTGCTCTGTTCTGTCACTTTATCCTGTATCCAAAATTCCCCACCTGCCAACATTACTTCTAACTCTTTTTCTCTGAGTGTGACCTCTACCACTTTTTCAGGCCTCTCGAGCAGAAATTATCTTTCCTCAACCTTGTTCTTACACAGGCCCACAAAATTATCTACAGAATAATTTTGTAGATAATTACAAAATTGTCTATCCTTCATTTCTGTTGCCTGCCAAACTTACTTTTTAGCTGAGGAAAAAAAAAAAGAAAAGTTTTAAAAAAAAAGAAGAAATTTTCACATTCAGCTCAGTCAAATAATCACATTAAACTGTTGCTCAAACAAAACTGAACTGCATTTTCTTTCCAGAAACCTCCAACCAATTTTTTCTCCCTAGCTCATCCATAATGGAACTTTCAATCACCACCACTGAGTAAGTATGTGTGTAAGAGTGTGTGTGTGTATGAGGTGTGTACATGACAGTGTACATGTATGTGTGTATATGGTGTATGTATGAGTGTATGTGAGAGTGTGTATGTATATGGTATATGTGGGTACGTGAGAGCATGTATGTGTGTATGTGAGAGTATGTATGTATGTGTGTATGTGCATATGTGAGAGTGTGTATGTATATGGTATATGTGGGTACGTGAGAGCATGTATGTGTGTATGTGAGAGTATGTATGTATGTGTGTATGTGCATATGTGAGAGTGTATGTATATGGTATATATGTACGTGACAGCATGTATGTGTGTATATGAGAGTGTGTATGTATGTGTGTGTAGGGTCTCAAGGTGATCGTCTACAAGGTCTTTTGCCCATATTCTCAACAAGAGAAGTCCCTGAACAGTTCCAAGAAAACTGGCATGAATGGAAGTTTTCGGCCTTTACTGAAGGGCTGGATCCCTTTATAACGCTGTTTAAATATTCTTCAGCTGGGCCCCTCTCATTTGTGCCTCGATAACGACCTGCAGAGCTGCGGCCGCATGGCCTTTCTGGTTTTAATTACTCCAGCTAAGCAGGCCCTGCCGGAGGCTGCAGCCCCAACGTTAGTTACCACTCTGGAAGAAAACAGTTTCACAGCAGCTTTGCACATGGTGTGCTTGAGGAGAGAGGCCCCAGGGAGGAGAAACAACCTTCTTGAATTGCTATAGTTTGGTAAGATTTCATGCACTTGCAGCCAGTTGTTAGAGGAGTCTTGGAAAGAGGTGATTATTGGGTGTAGAATCACCAGTTTTCTGCTGCTTTTCCAGGGAAGGGAGGAGGCTTCCCTGTGCAAAGGCAAGGCCCACCCCTTTCGTCCAAGCACAGGTGAGCAGAGCACCTTGGCATCACACTCCGGCCAGGAGAAGCTCAGACTTGCCTGCTAGAGTCCCTGCAGCTCTTGTTCCTCCAAGCACCATTTGAAGGCCACAAGAATCAGAATGTTTTATCTTGCAACCCTCCCAGGCAGCACAGCTTCCACTAGAGCTGGAAGGAAGCCATGCAGAGTGTCACCGACAGCAGGCTGCCTGCCACCTGAGGTTGACGTGCCCTGCCTTGTACTCCATCTTGAAGACCAGTGGGAATTTCAGTGTTTCAGCAATTACCACCTTAAATTCTTTTCTCCTCTTATTCCAATCAGTTTGCCAAAGAAACATCTCATGGGGAGACAGGAGCTGGCCCCTCAGCAAGCTAGAAGGGATTGGATGAGACTATTGTCTGAGTATCAGATAGGAAATATATGACTGGGGAGGGAGTTCTTGTCACTTTTGGCACACGTTTTACTTCTGCCTGATAAACAACTCCTCTTTTATCCTCTCTCTTCTTCTGAAAATTCCTCCTTAAAGTCCTTCCCATCAACCAAACCTCGGAAGACAGTAATGTCCAAGGCATTCTATTCCACCACCTGTATCCCCTGGAATGTCTGTGGGTTGGCAGGAATAACTTAGGGATTACTTTTTTTATCCAGGGCCACTAAGTTCCAGGAAATTTACTTTAGAGGGTGTGTGAATGTGAGTGATTAGATAAAATACAAAATGTTCCATTAATCCACTTAAACAATTATTTTAGTAATGTAACAAAAAAGGAAATATATGTTCCAGTTTTATATTATTTCATATTATTGCTGCTTAAAGGGGGAGAAAGGGTGGAAAGAAGGAAAGAAAGAAGAGGAGGAGAAAGAAGAGAAGAAAGGAGATAGAGAAAGGGAAGGGGGAGGAGGATAGGAGGAGCTGCCGGGGGAGGAGGAAAAGACAGAGAAAAAATAATGCAGAGACAGAGGAAAATATTTATATATGGGGGAGAGTAAAAGAGCAAGAAAGAGACAAAGACTTAGGTCAATTAAATTATAAATTTCACATGAAGAGTCAAATTAACATGAAAAGTGACTGCTCCACATTTATTTAGTGTTTTCCCTCATTCATTCATTCACACAATCATTTGCTCTGAATTATTAAGCCCCTTATCACGGCTCCACAGTGTCGGTCTCTACCTTTAGAATGATGTCTCCTGGCAGTAATCGGCCATCTCTGGCAATCACCCCATCTCGATAAATGTGTTGGATAATAATATGGACCAGTGGGGTTTCGCTGCCTCCCACAAGCCTAATGGAGAGGTTTTCACTGGGATCCACTCGATTGATCTTGATGCTGGTAATTTCACCATCTGGAATCAGGTGGTACGACCTTGGAAAGCCTGAAATGGACAAGGACAGTATGTATTTAAGACATCCACTCAATGCACATTTCCAGCCATTTCTTTTTGCCAAGCTTTAGTTTCAGCCAAACTAAACTCTCATCCTCGGTTTCTACTTCCCGGCCTCTGTGCCAGCATACGTTTCTCTGCTTGGAATGTTTTTCATCCTAGGCTTAAACCCAATTTTTCCTTCAAGGCCTGCATGAAATGATCCCTTCCAATTAAACTCTACCCTGATCCCTCTCTTCCCTGCTTCCTCCAAACACCCTACTTCCCATGAAGCTTGCCCTCTTTTTCTCACGACACTCAACCTTCTATTATCATCATTTGTGTCAGTTTCTTATAGATCCCTTTGGACTCTAAAATCCTTGAGGGCATATTTTCCGGCTCTTCCGCGGTTCTGTGCACAGAACTCTGCACAGTAACCTCTGGCTGATGTTTACTGAGGGAACGGGACTGAGTGAGTGGATGAATGACCTGTTGTTATGGGATGGGCTGTAATTTTATCACTTGTCTATTGAGGAACAAAACAGAACAAAACTGCTCTTCTGTCCCTCAGATCATTTGGAGATTTCTTCCCTGAAGACCTTACTTTTCAGGCTTGGGGAATCATTAGTCCACTCAGACACTTGTGTTAATGAAGGGAAAGTTCATAATCAAGAAAAGAAGCACCAGCCAAGGCCTCATTGGTGGCTTAGAGAGATCTCTCCATGATCTCCCCGAATCACTGAATACAGAGCAAAATGGAGAGTAAGAGATCATCTAACCAGTTGCCGTCAAGTCGATTCCAACTCATGGGGACCCCATGTGTGTCAGAGTAGAACTGTGCTCCGTAGTGTTTTCAGTGGCTGGGTTTTTGGAAGCAGATCACTGAGCCTTTCTCCTGAGGCACCTTTGGGTGGACATAAACCCCCAATCTTTGGGTTAGCCACTGAGTGTGTTTGCACTACCTAGGGACTCCAAGAGACCACCTATGCTAGTGTTTATCAATCTGAGAAATCCTTTTCCCAATGAATGCATTCACATCCCCCTACCCTTGTGACCACACACAGATATTCTAGTTCTAGTGCAGCTTAAACACAGTGTGAAAGCCAGTGACAGTCAAACCATCATTTGACAAGGGAAAACAGTTAAGTCAGAGAAGGGAAGTGAAGTGATTGGCTGGAGGTCACAAAGTTAGGCGGACCTCAGAACCAAGTCAGAACATAGGGGTCCTGATGCCCAGCCCTCTCATTGCCTCCATCATTGTCTCCCTGGAGCTGGGTGTTCACAGCCAGGCAAGAGTTCCATAGGGAACTTGCTCTGTAGACACATCTGCCAGCAGCACTCAACCGCCATTGTTTGTCCACTTCAGTTTGAGTAGAAGTGTTCAGAAGGGACACCAGCAAGTGTTGGGATGAAGCCACACCTAGCTTAGGAAAGAAGAGGCTCTTCTGAGTTGCTTGAGGCTTGTGTTTAGATGTGGAGGGTGGAGCTGCCTCTGTAACTGCTGACAGCTGCCTTTGCCCTAAGATTCTACTGTAATTAAGTCATCTGGAAAGATCAAAATGCAGGCCTGGTTCTGTATAATCCACTGTGACTATTTTGAAAACCCACGACCTTAGTCCATTTTCCGCAATGATCTAACGAGTACTCAACTCTCTAGGAACAATACAGAAAGAGTTAAAATTATTTCTAATTATTTAGAACATGGTAAACAAAGTAATTTAGTGGCCAGAGGAAGCCTGAGACATTGTAAATGTGGTTCTTTAGCTTCCCTTCGGATTTAATTCAATGTAAGCTATTGACTTTGCTATGAGGCTGTGGGCAGCTGTCTTAATCTGTCAGTTCCTGGTGCTAACAGTACTTGGGTGATTTGAGTTCAATTAATGTTTAAACTACTTTGATTACATTAAGTAGGCAATACCACAAGTATTTGTTGGAATGTGTCTGGTGCAAGGGAACGGGAATTTTTAAAAAAAATCACTTTGAGCAAAGAAAGACTTGGAAATAATCATCAAAACTGCTGGTTTTCCCTCTCTCTTCCTCCTCCCCTTCTAACCTCCCTCCTAAACCCATACTCCGATCTCCCAGCTCTAAAGCACCAGAGGATGTTGAGTTGATAACGCAAAAGGACATACCCAGTTCACATTGTAAATGGTGATAGTTAGAGCCACACCAATGAGACCCTAGTGACCTTGAAGAGTTAAAATAATTTTTAAACTGCCAAACTTGTGTTGGTCTGAGAAGAAAAGAATTTGTTCAATCTTGTGTTCTCCCTCAAATACTAAAGGATGTAATTATTATTTATTAAAAGTTTGTTATATACTAGGCACTGAGCTAAACAATTTGCAGAGCTTTTGGTTTGTTTGTTTAATCCTCATAACAACACTATGAAATATATTATCATTATCCCTTTTTTTTAAAGGAAGAAATGCTGAAGCTCAGAGAGATTAAGAAACACAGCTAAGGTCACACAGCTGATAAATAGTGGAGCTAGGCTCTTTACTGATATAAAAAGGATGGCTAAGCCATGCCAAGAGAGTTCACAGGACTACCCATGGGTTGCTGAAGCAATGAGATCCTTACCATTTTTGGAAACCTTGTTGCCTCACAAATCCTGTTAACACCTCATCCCATTCTAGAGTAATAACTTTTTGGCCTGTCTGAAGGAATTCATTCTCTCCCCATCTAACCCCTGCATACCTAACTTGGCTGCCATCTTTATCTCTTTGAAACATGGCTCCTGTCCTTCAGCAACTCTACTAGAAGCTTTCAGGTTTGTTCACTACCCTCAAATCAAGTCCACACTCCTAAATGGCATCTAGGATCCTCTCTCCTCTGGCCTTAACCTGATTCCCATTACTTCCCAACACATACTCAACATCCTAATGTCAATCTGTCAACATGGATTACACTGCCCCACTCGGAAGTAGTATTCCTCTCTCTACAGCTGTTGTTGTTGTTTATGTATACTATACTACCTATGATATTTTATTTTCTTTCTGTTTTTAGTGAACCCTGTGATGGTTAATTTTATGTATCAACTTGGCTACGCTATGGTACCCAAATGTTCTGTCAAATATCAGTCTAAATGTTGCTGTGAAAGTACTTTGTAGATATGATTAACATTTACAATCAGTTGACTTTAAGCAAAAGAGATTACTCTTGATAATGTGGGTGGGCCTCATCTAATCAGACGAAGGGCTTCAGAGCAAAAACTGAGGTTTCCAGACAGAAGGAGTTCTACCTCAAGACTGTAACTTAGGTCTCCTGCAGGAGTTTCTAGCCTGCTGCCTAACTTATAGATTTTGGACTTGTCAGCCACACAATCACATGAGCTGATTCAAATAAGTCTTTCTCTCTATTTCTTTCTCTCTATATATATACAGTAAAACCTGGGAAAGCCAGAGCATGTGTAAGATGGAAACCAGTCAGAGAAGGGAAACTCAGACATTTTCCACTAAAACGAGAGATAGAAAAGTGGTAAGACCGCACCCTGTCAAAGGTGGAAAACTTGCGAGACCTGGATAAACAAGGCAAGTCCCATCAAATTTAGCTCTCACAGGTTTCACTGTATATACATACATATGTATGTATGTATGTATATATGTATGTATGTATGTATATGTGGTTCTGTTTCTCTGGAGAACTGTAACTAAGCAAACCCCTTGAAGCCAGGAAGTGGATTTTATAATCCTTACATAAAATTATAGTGCCTACACCAGTGCCTTACACATAGTAATGTTTAAAAAATGATTCTGCAATAAACATGCAAATAAATCTTATTTGGGCAGTACAAAAGTTTATAGGGAGAGCACTTAATAAGAGAGGGACACTGGCAGAAAGGAAGCTATAATCCTTTCCTTTAGTCATTGCACAAACATTTAGTGAACATTATTGTGTGCCTGATACTGTACTAGACCTTGAGAATACAAAGACTCAAAAAAAGAATCCCCACCCTGACAGGTAAAGTTACAATGAAATGCAATCATTGCTATGACAGTGACATACGATGCAAAGAAATAGGAAGTCAGGGAGGGCTTCCAGGAGGAGGTAAAGCCAAAGCTGAGCCTGAAAGGATGGATTTGAATGTCAGCTGAGGGGACAGTAGGAATGTAGGTTGGACAACAGTGAGGGGAAAGAGAGAAAGAGACACAGTATTTAAAAAACCAGTTGCTGTTGAGTTGATTCTGACTCATGGCAACTCCAGGTATGTATGTCACAGTAGAAGTGTGCTCCATAGAGTCTTCAGTGACTGATTTTTCAGAAGTAGATTACCAGGCCTTCCTTCTGAATTGCCTTTGGGTGGACTCAAACCTCCAACATTAGCAGGTAAGTCTGTTAACTGTTTGCACCACCCAGGGACTCTGACGCAGTATTTACAGGGACTGTGATTAATTTGGTGTAGTTAGAACATGCAGCATGTGTATGCATGTGTATGTGTGTGTGTGTGTATACACAGGGTGAGAGGTGATGAATGAGTAAGCCAGAAGTGGTCTTATATGACCACCCACAAGCTCACAGAAGGCATGATAAATGCAGACAAATACAGAGGGCTTGGGCTCTACCCTCCAGCCCCCAGGAGCACAGAGCTGTGTGACCTGTGGTCAAGAGTGTGGACTCTGGAGCCAGATGGCCTGAGTAAAATCCTAGTTCTACCATTTTCTAGCTAGGTGATTTGAGGCCTGTTTCCTCATCTATAAAGTGGAAATGATGATAACTATCCCTTAGCATTGTGGTGTGACATTCAAATGACTTAGAAATTTCTAAGTACGTACGTATGTACGTATGCATGTATATACATGTAGTTCTGTTTCTCTGGAGAACTCGGACTAAAGCAAACCTCTTGAGGCCAGGAACTGGATTTTATAATCTTTACATAAAATTACAGTGTCTATGCCAGTGCCTTACACACAGTAAGCTCTTCCTGGCACACAGGAAGAGCTCCATTTTTATTAGCCATTTTTATTACTGCTCTTCAAGTATAAAATGAAAAGAAAGAAGTGAAACAGTATTTCCTCAGCTCCATTTACACTGGGGAAAACACATAGACTCTAAGATCCAACGAAGTGCCCTGCATGGATTCTAGAGCCAGGTTACCTGGATTCAAACTTTAGTAAGGTAATTTGGAGCTAGCTAAGTAAACCCTCTGTGCCTCAGTTTCCTCATTTGTAAAATGAGGATAATAATAGGAGCCACTTCATAGGGTTGTTGTGTGGATGAAATGAGTTAGTACAGGTAATACACTTAGAACCACACCTTGTACATAGTCATAACAGTAAATACTTATCTAGAATTTATAATATAGCAGGTAACATTCTAAGTGCTTTTAACTTTGACTATAATTATTATTCCTTATATGCCTTAAGCTAGAGCTGCTAACCAAAAGGTCAGTAGTTCGAATCTACTAGCCACTCCTTGGAAAACATTATGGAGCAGTTCTACTCTGTCCTGCAGGGTCGCTATGAGTTGGAATCGACTCGACAGCAACAGGTTTGGTTTTTTTCTGGTTTCTTTTTTTTTTTTTTGGGAAGACAGGTGTCATAGAAAATGTCATATACTGAATTGTGTCCCTGCATAATGTGTCAACTTGGATAGGACATTATTCCCAGTAGTGTGTGGTTATCTCCATTTTATGATCTGATGTAATTGTCCTATGTACTATAAATCCTAATCTCTGCCTGTGGTTAATGATGTAAGATTAGCCATGTTAAAGAGGATTAGGGTGGCATGCAACACCCTTACTCAGGTCACAGCCCTGATCAGACGTAAGTGGAGTTTCCCTGGGGTACGGCCTCCATCACCTTTTATCTTACAGGAGATAAAAAGAGAGAGAAGGAGCAGAGAGAGGGGACCCTCAGTACCACCAAGAAAGAACAGCCCAGAGTGGAACATATCCTTTGGACCTGTGGTCCCCGGGCTGAGAACCTCCTAGACCCAGGGAAAGATTGATGCCAATACACATGGAGATTTCCAAGGAAAGCCGGGCCCACAGATGATGAAAGGAGACAAGAACCTTCCCCAAGAGCCAACACAGAGAGAATGTCTTCCCCTGGAGCTGGCACCCTGAATTTAGACTTCTAGCCTCCTAAACTGTAAGAGAATAAATTTCTGTCTGTTAAAGCCATCCACTTATGGTATTTCTGTTATAGCAGCACTAGATAACCAATACAGAAGATAAAGTGGTGGTCAGGTTGTCATCACCACTGAAGTCACTCTGGAAGCCCGGCCACGTCCAGTCTTGCAGGTGAGCTCACGTACCTTCAGGGGCAGTGGTGTTTTCAGAATTTTCCCTTCCCTGGTCTGCTTGGTTGGCAACTGCACTTCCACTCTTTGTCCTCCGAAGGATACTGAAAGCTCTATTTATTTTCTTAAAAGATCTGCTTCTGAAAGTAGATCGCTCAAAGGGCCGTGCTGGGGAAAAGAGAGAAGAGAGCAATGGCAGCTGTGCGTTAACAGAAATCCTCTTGTATGTGCACGTTTCATAAGATATAAATAAAAAAAAAAATTGCCGTCAAGTCAATTCCAACTTACAGTGACCCCCATGAGTTTCAGAGTAGAAATGCGTTCCATAATGTTTTCATGGATGTGATCTTTCAGAAGCAGATCACCAGGCCTTTTTTCTGTGGTGCCACCAGGTACATTAGTGTGGTGTGATGGATCACTTTAGTGTGGCCTTTCTAGCCATGGTCTTATAATTCCCACCCAAGTGATCAGGCAGGACTGCGGGACTGTGAGATTGTAGCCCATCAAGGGGATTGGTCAGTTTTGCCATCCTGCTGGGCTTGAAATGAGCCATCCCAGGGATGGTAAAGAGAAGATACAACTACTACCATGGAAGAACAGCCAGGAGCCGGCACATCCTTTGGACCCAGGATCCCGGTGCAAGGAGGCTCCTGGGACCAGGAGACAGACAGAGAATGAGCTGTAACCCTGGAAACAGTGAGAAGAGGTAGGAGGAGAGACCCAGCAGGAGAGACTCAGCAGGAGAGACCCGGCAACAGACACCTGGCAGTAGGAGATGGCACGGTAGGCTTCCCGGCCCACGGAGAGAGAAAGCTGAGTGCCTTCAGGCAGAGGCTTAGGGTCAAGGAAAGGTGTGCCTGTGAGTACGGCTGAGAAGCTGTCCTGATGGAAGAACTGTATCCTTGAGTGTTCCTAAGCCTGAATTGTAACTTTTACTTCCCTGATAAACCCCATAATCATGAGTATGGTCTGTGAGTTCTGAGTGGCCATTGCAATGAATTATCGAACCCAACAGAGAAATAGAGAGTGCCGTGGGAAGGATGGTTGGTGTCAGAAATGGTAAAGATGGTGGAGAGAGAAGGCATGTCTGACCTCTGCCTTAGAGGAATCAACCTTGGGCTGTTGATCTTTATTCTTTCCCCCTGTGAAGTTAGAAGTCAGATATTGCCCTCAGGCTGTTTTTGCAGTTGGAACCACCAACCTTTTGGTTAGCAGCCCAGTACTTAATTGTTTGTACCACCCAGGGACTCTAAGATATATACACGATACAATAAAACATTAACAGTGGTTATCTCTAGGGAGCAGGACTACAGAATTTGCTTACCTGCATTTTCTAAGTTTTCTACAATGAAATATGTATAACTTGTTTAAAAATCTGCTTTTTTTTTTCCCCTGGGCTGGACTGAATATAACAGCATTTTTCATGAGCTGCATGGATAGGAAGGAACTAACACTGCAAGAATGAGGAATCATTAGGTCTAGCTTCAACCCCTTTCACCAAGTCCGATTGTACACAATTTTAATAATCTGAGGTACTCGTGGTTTTATTTCACTTTGGAGGATTGGACATTGGGTTGCTGCCAAGGCTAACAGAACTATTTTCCCTTAAACATTTCTTGAACTTTCCAGTGAATATTCCACAGAGGGCAATCCCAAGGCAAGGAGCCCATTCCCGGACAACCACCCATTTGACTCACTCCTAGTTCGGTTGCTCCGGCCAGGGTCCAGTGGGCTGTTTGCTGGCTGGCCATCCTCCGCCGTGAACACATAGGCAGGGTTGTCTATGCCTGGCTGGTCTGTCGTTGAAGAGATGGTGGCAGCTGCGGAAACTTCTGGGGAGAGTTCCGTTGCTGTGAGGCTCGCACAGCCATCTGGACCACCATCTTGTGAGCGCCTCTTCCTGTCTTTGGTCAGGCCATAGTGAGAGGCACCTTTACAGCTGAAACAAAATGAGCAGGGAGGTTAGAAAAGGCTTCAGTTTTGCTGCCATTATTTAGTCAGGGCCACACTTCAAATACATGTTTGCTATTGTTGTTGTTGTTAGGTACTGTTGCGTCCATTTTTGACTCCTAACGACCCCATGTGACAGAGTAGAACTGCCCGACAGGGTTTCCTTGCCGTGACAGAAGAGTTTTAATTCTCTTGGAATCCATATTTTTAGCTTTCATGGAAGTTGGGGTAACCCACATAGGCCCTTAGGTGTCCTTTTGAGCCTTGAAAAAACTGGTTCCCTGGAGTCACCTTCAGGTCAAACAGTAGCTCAGCAAGCAGCTCAGCAGAGACGTTTGCCTTTAGGCACTGGGTTTTTTTTTAAGAAAATTGTCTGTGTGCAGCCAGCTTTGAGAAGCAGGAACTCAAGGGTCTGACTAGAGGCTGTTTTAGGATGTATGTCGTGTCCTCCGTGGTACAGTGGTTAAGAGCTACAGCTGCTAACCAAAAGGTCGGCAGTTCTAATCCGCCAGGTGCTCCTTGGAAACCCCATGGGGCAGTTCTACTCTGTCCTGTAGGGTCACTATGAGTCGCAATCGACTTGACAGCAATGGGTTTTGTTTTGTTTTCGGTCATGTCCTTGGTGACTGTAACCTGCCCTGTGCTCTTTTGGAGAATTCAGTTAGTTTTGGGAGATAGACTCCAAAGGTCAGACTGGGAGCTATGTTTAGGGTTAAGTCAGGAATTATTTTAATTGTTCTTCAAGACAATGCTGTTTGAAAATCCTTCCTGTCCACAACTTTATCAGTTCTGTTCCTACCCGTTTTTCCATTCAATGCCAGTAAGATTTGGAATAAGAATTTTGGAAGTTCTTTTCACCTTCAAGACATTACTGACACTCTAGTTGAAATGTTACTCTGATCTGCAAATTGTATATTCAATAAACTTAAATCAATTTCTACTATTGGCTTAATATGATCTTTGTTTTAACAGCTGCAATCTTTACGAGAGCAGATCGCCAGGTCTTTTCTCCCTCAGTTAGCAGCCCATCACTTAACCAGGGTTCCATGTTTGCTATACAGATATATCTATCTGGAAGGATAGGCATCGTGCTCTTACCTCTAGGGATGGTAATGAAATAGTTTTGGTGAAGGACTGGGGAATACAAATAGGTGAGAAAGGGCTTTTACTTTTCACTTTGTATAGTTTTCTATTGCAATGCTTCTCACACTATAGTGAAGGAGCAGTTATGCCAGCCTGGTGTGAAACGGTACCTTCGTAAAATCCATTAAAAATGAATTACTATTAAAATGTTATTAAAAAAGAAAACCACATGTTTGCTAGACTTGAAACAACTTGATTTGCTTGTACCTGTATTCCCCTCTCCCTTTTCACATGTAGGTAACTCAATATACACTTGCCAACCAAACGCATTAATGTATGGAGAAAGTGATTTTAAAGGTTGCTTATTTCATGCCATTAAAGCAATCTCTGCACTGGCCCCTAGAATGCAAATTTGTAAAATTTGTAGTGGTGTTTATATGAGCAGGGCTTGAGGCTGGTGACCTTGAACTGTGTAGACCTGATAATTTCTTGCTGGTGCTTATTTTGACCGTGAAAGCCCTGTACCCAACCACACTCTTTGGGGTTAGCTCCCAACTGAAATCCCCCAGAGCACTGAACACGAATACACAGTTGCTATCAGATTCTGTACTTCACTGTTCATGGAAGCAGACTCACCACTGCCACAAAACCACAGGACTTTACTCAGCATCGCTTTTCTCAAGAGACAGGCTTCCTATTCTCTACCACTGGGTTAGTTTAAAGGGGCCTCCCTTCTTCCTCTGAGCGGTCAGGACCAGGGGGATTAGGGACTCCCATGCACTGAAAAATTTCACTCATTGTCATGTCTTCCAATGTTGGGACAGTAAACAAAAATATAACAAGAATATAACTGTCTCTATTAATTCACATTGGAGTCCATGGGTGGTGCAAATGGTTTACATGCTCAGCTGCTAACCTAAAGGCTGGAGGTTGGAGCCCATCCAGTGGCACCTCGGAAGAAAGGCCTGGTGACCTACTTCTGAGAAATCAGCCATTGAAAACTGTATGGAACACGGTTCAACTGTGATACACAGAGGGTCACAATGAGTTGAAATCAACTGAATAGCAACTGATGTTGGTTTTATTCATTCATATCAGTAAAAAACAACAACAACAAAAAACTTGGTGAGAAAAGCAAAGTCACTGGTGCAGCAGAGAGAAGTGGAGAAACAGTAGGTTCGAGGGTCAAGAGACCAATGTTTGAGGTGATCTAAGTTCGTATTTTGCCATGAATGCACCTCTGTGTGCTATTGGGCAAGTCATTTCAGCTCTTAGGCAGGGCTGTGGTGAGGAAATGTGATGATTTAGCTATCTCCTCACACTGTGGTGAGGGAACAGCCACAGGCAGCCACACCAGCTTCCACAGTTGTTGTGAGGGCGGAAATAATTTCTGTGGAGCCCCCTTAAGATGTGGCAATTTGCATATAATGAATGTGCTAATCATAAATCATTCTTGTCAATTCCTTACAGAAAGTCATATATGGTTGAGTTATTTTAAATAACACTTTGATAGCCTATTTGAGCATTCCCTGGGTGGCGCTTTTAAAGGGTTTATGTGCTCTCTCGACTACCAGGTGAAATGTTGGGGGTTTGAACACATCCAGAGTTGCCTTGGAAGACAGGCCTGGTGATCTGCTTCTGAAAGGTCACGGTCTGGCAAAATCTATGGAGCAGTTCTACTCTGCACACACGGGGTCACCATGAATCCGAATGAACTCAGCGGCAACTAACAACAACAAGCCTGTGTGGAGTGATGCTTCATGTTCGTGAAAGTAGACTGAATCCAGGGGCCGTCTACAGTTGATGTGCACACATGATTTGCATTAGTTAAAGAACCACAGAACAGGTAAAATAGAAGGTGCTAGGGCCCTATAGGGTCGCTGTGAGTTGGAATCGACTCAATGATACACAACAACGACAACAAGGTCCTCTTGTCTGGATAAGAATTCTTGCCCTGAAATTTATCTAGCTGTGTCACCTGGGCAATTTTATTAACAATGGCTCAATTTCCTAATCTGTACATATTTCTTGGGTTGCTGCGAGGTTTAACTGACATTAGGCTTAGCAAGGGTTTAGTACCTTGCCAGGTGAATAGTAAATTCTCAATAAATTGTAGCTATTTCTGTAACTCATCGATCCTAAGATGCATTTTTTCACATTTTTACATCTCGGAGATCAGGATGCAGGTGTTATTGATGATGTTGTAGGTGGCAGTCTTGACATGAGGTCCTTGCCTGTGTCTGGTGAACACAGTCATAGGTGTCCAGCTTGTCACGTCCATTGAGTTTGTACTATACTGTAGAGTTGAATTGCCATTTAAATGTCTTAGAAAAGATTACACTGTGATTCGGCATTGAAATAAAAAATTACTGTGCATAGAAAGGGGCCCTGGTGGCACAGTAGTTAAAGAGCTTGCCTGTTAACCAAATGGTTGGCAGTTCAAATCCACCAGCCACTACTTGGAAACGCTATAGGGCAGTTCTACTCTGTCCTGTAGGGTGGCTATGAGTGGGAATCGACTTGACAGCAACGGGTGTATAGAAAATCTCAAAAACAGAGCAGCAGGGTGTCAGTTCAATATTGATGAAGCAAAATTCATTATTAGAAGGAGAACTGCAATTCCATGTTTTCTTGCAAAAGGACAAGCAAATGCTTTATGGGAAGTTTGAAATAAAGACACTTGCAAGGCAATGAAGGAGACCCTGGGTGGCACAAATGATTAAGCACTCAGCTGCTAACTCGGCTGTGGTTCAAATCCATCCAGAGGTGCCTCAGAAGAAAGACCTGGTGAACTACTTCTGAAAGGTCACAGCCACTGAAAACCCTATGGAGCGTAGTTCTACGCTGAAACACATGGGGTTGCCTTGAGTCCGAATCAACTTGAAGGCAACTGTTTTTTTTTTTTTTTTTTTTAAGGCGATGAAAAGTGGTGTTACAATTTGTTATTGAGATTGTTCAAAAAGATCGTCTATTACATGCCAAGCAATGCAACTGAAGGCAGAAGAAGTTGCCAAATTCTCTGAATGGATTTCACAACCACAAGGGGCTGGTGTGACTGATTCCCCGCATCGAAGGAACATCGTTAAAGACATCTGGGGAGAGTTTAACTGGAGGTTGGTTTTTGTTTTGTTTTTTTTTTTAATTTTCCTTTCTTACTGGTGCACAAAACATGATATTTCTTGTAATTTATGACATCTTAGATTTGATAAAATTTGTTTTTAATATTCGTGTAACAGAATTTAACAGATTATATAACCCTACGCCTTCACATTAGAGAAGAACGAGCAGGCTCATCCTGCCACTGCTTTCCCCGCTTCCCTGGAAGAGTTGAAGCTCCCTGCTTGAATGGCGAGGTTTTACTGTACTGATTAGCTACTTTGGCTTAGAATTGTTTCTCTTAAAAATAGCAAAGCGGCTGATATGGGAAACAAAAAATTGGAAGAAACTCTGTGTGATGGAAAAAATAAAAAGTCAGCGTGTGTTTGAGCAGCTCCAAAGTCATAAATATACAAGCGGAACACTTCTAGGCCGGCCAGCAGTATTTGGTTAGCAATGCATGGGAAGGAAGTTCCAAGACTATTTAGTTGTCTGGAAATTGTTCTTTTCTCAGGGCAGTAATGCCCTTGACCATGCGCCAGAGCAGAGAATGAATTTTCCGATTGGACAAACGGCTGGCAAAAGCATGAAGCTGTGGTTTTCTGGGGGACACAGCATATCCCGGTGAAAGAAACTGACATCTTATTCTGCTACACATTGGTGAGGAGGGTTAAGGCATTTAAAAATACCTGAATCCCCAAATTATGCCATTAAGAAATCATTCTGTCTCAAATCCTTGGGGTTCCCAAAACACGGTTTTAGGTAAAGGAAAGGGAAACCCCATAAAATGGGTAAGCAGTCTTCTCTTCGGCCTCATAGTATGACTTTGCAACAGCTAGGGAGGGTGAAGGATCTAGGTTTAGATGTGCAGACTCATAATCCTGTATAAAAAAATTCGGCTTAAGAAACTCATACTTGTGTAATACTGGCTTTCTGAGCCTCTTGGCTTAGCTTGAATCTGAGGCACAGAGTGATGTATGAAGGTAGCTGCTTGTACTTACTAATTGTCCGTTTTGTGGTGACTAATCCTAGGGCCTCTTGATTTACAAGCATAAAAGAGGGGAGTAGAGGGGAAGAGCTGATTAGCATTGGCCAGTACAGGAACATAACAGTGAACCCTGGGTTGTGTTCAAAGCACGCAGGATTTATTCTCCCTTTCAGTTATCCTGAGCACTAAGTACTCTCAGGTGGTGATGGGCGATGGCCATAAACTTGAAGGATGAGTTCAACAAACGTGAGAAACCATTTTTCAAACCAGCCATGCGCTTTGGATGTGTTGTCCATTAAACAAAAAACAAACAAAACAGTTGTCGTCAAGTAGCCCCGACTCATGGCGACCCCATGTGTGTCAGAGTAGAAATGTGCTCCACAGGATTTTTGGAAGCAGATCACCAGGACTTTCTTCTGGTGCACCTCTGGGTGGACTCGAACCTCCACCCTTTTGGTGAACATTGGAACACGTTAACCATTTGCACCATCCAGGGACTCCTTGCCAAACAGAGCAACTCTGAAAATCAGTTTTCTTGCCAATAATGAAGGTGGGGTCCCGAATGCCTATATAGAAGTGAGCAGAGGCAAATCAGTCTTAATGTAAGAATGCTGATGTCAGGTGTGCCATGGAATTTTGGTCTCTTTTTTTAGGGGGGAGTGTAGGATGGGAAAATGAACCCACTCCTTGAAAAAATTCCTAAGTCCGTGAGTTCACTGCTAATGGGAGGTGGAGACTAGAAGCAGGATGGACCTCAGGCATAATGCTCAGAATTCAGCCAACTGGGTAGTTTGGAAACCCTGCTGGCACAGTGGTTAAGTGTTCGGCTGCTAACCAAAAGGTCAGCAGTTCAAATCCATCAGCTGCTCCTTGGAAATCCCACGGGGCAGTTCTTCTCTGTCCTGTAGGGTCACTATGAATCGCAATCGACCCAACGGCAATGGGTTTGGTTTTTTAGTTTGGCGGGCAGTATGAGCTAGTTTGCAGTGGGAGTGCTCCCTCCTGACCATGAACTCATCCACCTATGATAGGAGAAGAAAAGGTGTCCACAAGAAAGTGAGCCACAATACCCTCATTATAACTGTCTGGCTAATGACACAACCTCCCTTTGATCACTCTCATTCCCTCACGTTCTTTCTCTTGGTTCCCTGCTTCGTTAGGTAAACACTGAGTCAGCATCTCAATTTGAATTCATTAACTGCCCAGTCTGATCTTCCTTTAAACCAAGGCTTGTACCCTCATATGCTCGTCACGTGAGGAAATGAGTGAGGCAAGGCTGGGTGAGGACTGTGGGGAGCAGAGCTGTTCTAAGGGCACAGCAGCCACCACAGAGCTCCATGGAGTGCTGCCTTCAAAATGCCAGCCCAGTGTTGCCGGACTGAGCAATTTGGAAGCTGAAATCTAGTTTTTAATGTGAAATCTCTTGATTTTTAACAGTTGGCAACAAATTCAAAAATTTTAAAAACACTGTGTGGGCTAAATAAAACACACCTGCAGGCCAGATCGACCTCAAAAGCCGAAAGACCAAACCCGTTGCATTTGAGTTGATTCTGACATATAGCGAGCCCATGTGTTACTGAGAAGAACTGTTCCATAGGGTTTTCGGTGGCTGTAATCTTTATGAAAGCAGACTGCCAGCCCTTTCTTCCATGGTTCCACTGGGTAAATTTGAACCTCCAATCTTTAGGCTAGTAGTGAAGCGCGAACCGTTTGCATCACCAGGGACCTAGATCTGTCTCAAGGGATGCCAATGTCCAAACTTTGGTAAGCAAAATACTGCCAACTGGAGTAGGTCAAATCCATTTCTCTCTTTTCAGTGCTTCAGAAAGCGGCACCATCTCTCCTCTCACTTTTTCCTGAATCTTGGTCTCTCCCCATTTGTGTGAGGGTAGACAAGTCCGTGCCTAGGAGAGATAGTACCTTAAAGGAAGCTTCCAAGCATGAGACTCAATCTCAAATGTTCATCTTTCACTCATGGGAGAGCTAAGAGTCTGCCCAAAGCTATTACTTAGTAGGAAAAGGAGACATTCAACCCTAATGGATGTATTCACTCTTTCAGGCAAAGAGAATCAAGATCAGGGACTCTGGAGGGAAGCGAGTTTCCTGCCAACAGCTGGGTCTGAGGCTTCTGCCAGTCCATGGAACAGGATGAGTGACTTGGAAACTTTGCTCAAATTGGGGGCCCAGGGTTAGGCTGGAAGACCGTGCACGGGTGAGGAGATGGTCGCTGTGAGATAGTGACAGGCTCTCATTTGTGTCCTTAGATAAGGCAGCTGGGAAATAAGACAGTGGGAGCCTTGGGGACTCACAGCATGCTGGCTCAAAGAAAGCCTTTGTTGGAGTGCTAGTGACCTGGGAGACTGAGGGTAGCTCAGCCCCAAACTGCATCTTCACTGTCACCACCCTGCCCCTGGCCCTCCTGACCCCATACCTCCACTGCTTTGCAATACACCCTAGTCCATCTCCCTGTGCTCAGTCTTCCCTCCACTCAATCCATGTTAACCATGCTATAACTATTTTATTCAAAAACTTCCCATGGAAATGTTTCCCCTTGTTTAAGGACTAAGTATCCACTCCTCTATGGACATTCCAGGCATTCCCTGACCCCTGTTATCAATTCTGGCCTTGTCTAAAGAAAGAGTCTGGCAATCTGAAGGAGCTGGGAGGAGAACAGATAATTATTGATCTCCTATTATGTGCTACGGAGCCCTGGTGGGACAGTGGTTAAGAGCTCAGCTGCTAACTGAAAGGTCAACAGTTCTAATCCACCAGCTGCTCCTTGGAAACCCTATAGGACAGTTCTGCTCTGTCCTATAGTGTCACTATGAGTTGGAATTGACTTCATGGCAACGGGTTTTGTTTTTTGGTTTGGATTATGTACTACAACCAGAATGCTCCTTAGAAGCAAGAATGGTAAGACTTCATCTTGCTTACTTTGGACATATCATCAGGAGAAACCAATCACTAGAAAATAACGTCATGCTTGGTAAAGCAAAAAGTCAGGGAAAATGACAGGAACCCTCAATGAGATGTATTGACACAATAGCCAGAACAATGGACTCAAATATACCAATGATCACAAAGATGGCAAAGAATGGGCAATGTTCTGCTCTGTTATATGTATGAGTCAGAGCTGACTTGAAGGCAAATAACAACAACAACATTATGAACGGTGTGTTATTCACTGTGCCATAGGATTAGTCCTACCATCTCCACTTTATGGATGAGAAAATGGAGGCTAGAATGGAGAAAGGCCTTGTCCAAGTCCACACAAGCAGAGCTAGGATTTGAATCCAGGCTTTGGGGCTCCATGCTTTCTCCCCTCACGGGTCTTGGCCTCCAGCCCAGAGCTTTCCCTTGAACTTCAGACTCATATATCAAACTGCTTACTCCACATTTTCACTTAGATGTCTAATAGGCATCTGAAATTTAACACATCCAAACACTTTGATCTGCTCTGCCAAACCAGCTCTTCCCACATCTTCCCCTATTAAATAGCATCTTACATCCTTCCTGTTCTTTAGGCCAAAAAATCTCAGACTTATCCTTGATTCCTTTCTCTTGATACAATCCAGTAAAACACATCCAGAATCCAACTAAATATCATCAATTCATTGCTACCAGCCTGGTCCAAGCCACCATCATCAATGCCCGGATTATTGCAACAGTCTCCTCTGTGGTGTCCCTGCTTCCACACTTGCTCCCCTCCACTATCTAGTCTCAACAGAGTAGCCAGGGCCATCCTTTTAAAAGGCTGTCCATTTTACTAAATACATAAGGTCTTTACAATGGCCTAACCACCAGCCAACTCATGGCGACCTCGTGTGTTTCCGAGTAGAACTGTGCTCCATAGGGTTTTCTTTCAAGGAGCCACTGGGTGGAATCCAACCTTCAACCTTTCAGTTAGCGGCCAAGTGCAGTAACCATTTGCACCACCTGGGGACTCCTTAAATGGCCTACAAGTCCCTATATTTTCTGTCCCCTGTTATTTCTGACCTTAACTCCTTCAACCTTCTCCATACCTCTCTCATTCAGTGCCCTTTCCCCCACCCCGGGCCCTCACTGGTCCTCAAACATGCCTCGTATGTTTGTGCTTCAGGATCTTGGAGGTCTGCTGCTGCTCCTGCCTAGAACGTTCTTTCCCCAGATTCCCACATGGCTTGCTCCCTCATCTCTTTCAGGTCTCTGATTAAAATTTACCCTCCCTGACCGCTCCATTCAAAATGGCTGCTTCTTTCCTGGCACATCCTATCCCTACCTCTTATTCCCTGCTTATTTTTTCTCTAAAGAATGCAAATTCCAAAAGGGCAGAGATTTTGGTTCTGTTTTGTTAATCATTACATCTCCAGTCCCTAAAACAGTGACTGGCATATAGGAGGTGCTCAATATATAATATGTGAATGAAAGCATGACTTTTATTGATGATAGAACTTACTGAAGTTTCTGGACTGTGGAGTGAATTATCTATGTTGGCTATCTACACTAATCAGATCACTCATTTGTTCTTTTACCCGGGTAAAGACCACACCACACCATCTTAGCACCCAGTCTCTCCAAGCTAAGAGTCCTGTAACATGAACAAGACATAAGATCTAGTTATTAACAGAAAAACATTTATTTGAATAATAAAGCCAAAGATTTTATTCCTATTGAGGTAAAATTCACATCACATAAACTTCACCATTTTGAAGAGAACAGTTTGGTGCCATTTAGCACATTCATAATGTTGTGCAACCACCACCTCTATCTAGTTCCAAAATCAAACCCCATACCCTTTAAGCAGTGACTCCCCATTTCCTTCCTCTCCTCTGCCCCAGCCCATGGCAATCACTAATCTTTTCTCTGTGTGGATTTACCTATTCTGTATATTTCAGATAAATGGAATCATAGAATATGTGACCTCTTGTGTCTGGCTTTTATCACTAGTATAATGTTTTCAAGGTTCATTCGTGTTGTAGCGTGTATCAGTACTTCATTCCTTTTTATCGCTGAATAATACTCCATTGTATGGATGTATCGCATTTTGTTTATGCATTCATCAGTTGAGGGATACTTGGGTTGCTTCTCTCTTTTAGCTGTTGGGTATATACCTAATAATGGAATTCTTGAGTCATATGGTAAATATATGTTTAACTTTCTGAGGAACCGACAAACTGTTTTCCACAGCAGCCAAACCATTTTACATTCCCACCAGCAATGTACGAAGTTTCCAATTTTTCCACATCCTCACCAACACGTGTTATTATATGCTTTTTGTTTTTCATTATAGCTACTTTAGAGGGTAGGTCAAACATTTTAATTTTAAAATATGTTTAATTGAGGGGTAAAACCTAAATACACTATCCAAACAACGTATTCAACGAACCTACATTCCAAGTGGAGCAATATTTACTAGACCAGAAAACTATGATATGAGGGCATTTCACAGAGACTGGAATTAACTGCTGGGGTGGGGGGAAGTCTAGCTCCATAATTAAGCCAACAGAAGCAAACCTTAAAAACATACTCTTTCTCCCCCTAGATTCAAGATGGCTTCTTTGGGAAGAATTAGCTCATGGATTCCCACGTCACTGATGACTGCCAGTCAAGGCATAGCAGCTCTGTCTCAGCTCACTGGTTAGCTCTAGGCAGCTCTTGCCCCACAAGACTATAAGGGACTTGAGTTGTATGCTGTCAAGTCTATTCCGATTCATAACGACCCTACAGGACAGAATAGAACTGCCCCATAAGGTTTCCAAGGCTATAACCTTTACAGAAGCAGATGCCAGGTCTTTTTTCCTGCAGAGAAGCTGGTGGGTTCAAACCTCTGAACTTGCAGTTAGCAGCCGAGGACTACTGTGCCACCATCGCACCACTAGGACTCTTATAAGGGACTTGAGTCAAGGGACAAAGCCTTGCTTATCTGAGTACCTTTCAGAAGGTCTGCATACCACACATACTTTCTAGAGTCTACCCTCAGGAAACATTTGTTGAATTGAACTCAACAACAGTTACCCTTTCGGTGTTCTCTTCATTGAAATTACCAAACTGGGAATTGAGGGATGTGCCCACACAGGGCTTGTAACACATAATTACTTGTGGTTGATTGCAATATCCTTGCTAGTTTCCCTCCCTTTTCCCTCAGCAAGCTCATGATTTCCCTACACTCTAATTCAAGACTAGAAAAGAGGGGAAAAGGAAAAGACTGTTTTCAATTATTCTTTTTTCACATATTTCCCTAGTAACTTTGATAGGGTTTTGTCTGATACAGATTTGAAGGCCCTGGTGGCACAATCGTTAAGCACTTGGCTACTAACCGAAAGGTTGATGGTTTAAACCCACCCAGTAGCTCTGAGGAAGAAAGACCTAGCGATTTGCTCCAGTAAAGATTACAGCCAAGAAAACCCTATGACACAGTTCTATTCTGTCACATGGGGTCACTATGAGTTGAAAGTCGACTCAACAGCACCTAACAACAATAACTTTCCTATAGTAGGACTAAGAGTAATCATTACCATATACCTTCTTTCGATGGATTAGCTGGTACAGTGTTTTGTTGTTTTTTTTTCAGAGTGATATTGAAATATATTTTGTTTCATTCAATAAAGATTTATGGAGGGCCTACCAAGAAGGATGGCACAGAGAAGTGGAAAGAATTCAGACTTTTGAGTTTAACACATCTGGGTGTGAAGCCTAGGTCCACTATCTACTAGCTCTGTGACTTCCGACAAGTTCCTTAATTCCTCTGAGCCTTGTTTCCCATATGTAAAGTGGGCACAATAATGTTTACTTACTGTGAGGTTTAAAGATTTATGCAAAGTATCTACCAGTGTCTGTGTTAAAGCAGCCTGAAAGATTAGGAAGGCAGCTGTATTTTTCTTGTTTCTTTTATTAAATGCTTTCTGTTTTACTTTTGGAGCCCTGGTGGGGCAGTGGTTAAGAGCTTGGCTGCTAACCAAAAGGTCAGCAGTTCCAATCCCCCAGCCGCTCCTTGGAAACCCTGAGGGACAGTTCTGCTCTGTCCTATAGGGTTGTTATGAGTCGAAATCGACTCCACAGCAACGGGCTTGGTTTTGGTTCTGGTTTTACTTTTAATTGTGCTGGCCCAGATGTTTTAATATTTGCAGGACGCCTTGCTTCTTGTTTTGGAAGGAGGCAGGCTATACATGTTAAATATATAATAACAAATATTTCTCAATTCTTTTATTATGAAGCACTAGAAATCTTATTGTTTGGGATTAAAAATAAAGATATCAGTCATCATCTTCCAAAACAGTCCCATCTTGACCTCTCCAAGCCCACCCTTGAGCAGGACCTACCCTTGCTAATTAAGTCCTGATCATGTTATGTTACTTGGAAGAGATTCCAAGTAACAGTAATACGACTTCAGTTAACACAACTCCTATGGTCCTCGGCACCCCTGAGCACAGGCCCCCTTGCAGGAACATTTCGAGTTCACATTAGATAATTATTTCTACATTTTACTCACAAGACCTTTATCTTTTTAAATGGTATCTCTTTGGTCTAAGAACATTAAGCAAAGTCATTTTTCCTTGTTTGGATTACTTTTCATCCCCCTCTAAGTTAAAACCCGTGTTCCCTGGGATCAAATTACACAGCCACTCACAAAACTATCGGAAACTATACATTCAAAAAAAAAATTAGCTGTCATTGCAGTGAGAAGAAATGAATACAACTTCTTTAAAAGAAAAAACCAGTAGTCCCAAAAAAAAATTATTAGCATTTTTGTGTAGTCATGGGTGAAGTGAACATCAATTAATAAAGAGGTCATCAGTTCAGCAAGCCCAGCCTTGCGTAATCAGTTTGGATCTGGAGCGTGAACTTGGGCATGAATGGTCCTCACGCTGGAGGAAGAACTGGCTTCTTACATCACTACCAACCATACACTCCCCTTCCCCTCATTAGCCTCTTTTTTCTGCCTCCAAACCACTGGGGAAAATGTCCCCAGCTCTTCCAGCCAATCCTGCTTCATTTGTTAACGAACATCAGAAAGAGAAAATTAAAAACCAACTGGAAAGTGACTTGAAAATGCAGGCAAAGTTACAGGCAGCTCGAACCCAGCCCCTTGGTTTGGGCAGCGTGAGGTCGGGACAGTATGTCCTAAAGATAGAGCATGCTCAGGCGACAAACGGTCCCGTGCCAACCTAAGCAAGCACATTTGACTCGATTTACCAAAGATGCTGACACGTTCCTGTGGGACAGATCACCCAGTGTGTGCAGGCTTGGGAAACAGTTTGCCAGTCTTTGAGTGCCAAAGTTTATTATACTTCTTTTTGGCAGAGAGGAAATGGATATTTTTCTATCTATATTAAAAGCTCTCTTTTTATATCCATCTTTTCTAACAGTTTACAGTTAGTGTCTATAAGGCAATCTGAGGATACATCTTTTTCTCCTTCAAACCTCAACTCACAAATTTAACAATTAATTATAATTATAGCCAACACTTACAGCACATGTACTATGGGCCAGGCACTGTTCTATGCTCTTTACACATATTAACCCACTTAATCCTCATATTGAATGCAAATGCTTAACTGCTCTGCTACTAACCAAAATTTGGCGGTTCGAATCCACCCAGAGGTGCCTTGGAAGAAAGCCATTGAAAACCCTAATGAGTTGGAATCAACTGGACAGCAACGGGTTAATCACCATATCGACTCTATGAGGAAGATCCTATTATATTCTTTTTTTGCTAATGAGAAATTAAGACACAGAGAGATTGAGTTACTTCCTGAAGACCACACAGCTGGCAAGTAGAAGGGCTGGCATTTGAACTCAAGGCAAATAGACTTTTAATTGAGGTATGCATTTTAGGACTATAAAATGCCATTCACTCTGGCTGGCAGAGAATTCAGAGATGAGTTTAATAATAGTAGGCAGAGACAAAAAAAATTAGGACCAAGTTATTAATAGTCTTATATTTTTTACTACAGATATTATTCACTGCTAGCTACTGTGTTGTGTGCCACAGGGTTGATTCTGACTCACAGCGACCCTATAGGACAGAGTAGAATTCCTGGGCTGTAATCTTTAGTGGAGCAGATCACCAGGTCTTTTCTCCTGTGGAGTGGCTGGTGGGTTTGAACCGTCGACCTTTCGGTTACCAGTCGAGTGCTTAACCACTGTGCCACCAGGGTTCCTTGACTGGCTGTTAGGGGAATACAAACAGCATGGGCTGGCAAAGATGCCCGAACTTGGGCATGCCCTGCTCTAATCAGGAGGTATCCCTAGGCCTGCATCCTATAGGCAAAAGCTGTGAGCTTTATACTCCTGTGCCTTTCCCTCTGCCCTTTGTCATCAAGGCCGTTTGTTAGTGGAGGATGTTTGCAGTGTTGCTGGCTGAGGGAGGAATGCTGCATGGTCCCCACATGCCCTCAGGCTTGCTGTCTCACTGCCATTCTTTCCCTCCTAAAAGAACCCAATCATCTTTGGGAATAGGCGTGGCCCAAGCATCCTAGAGGCAGAAGCTTAAAATGATCCCTCTGGGTGTGTGGCCATCTCCAGGTAATTTACTTTTTCCTCCTCTAGAGGAGTCCCTTGGTCCAGGAAGTCATATATTCAAATGGGTAGTATAAACACACAGCACTTCTGGTTAAAACAGGCTCTATCAGAGAGAGGAAAGAGGTCCACTTGTCCAACCATGCCCACTAGAAGTACATCTTCTTTTCTCCTGTTAATAACAACAGCCGTAATAGTAACCTCTTGAGCTGTCATTTGGTTGGTGCTTGTTCTTCATTACCAGGCAGATATGGTGCAGCGGCTCCTCCCACTGAACACTCTAGACTGCCTCAGGAGCTGGTTACTAATCAAAAGGCTGGCGGTTCAAATCCACCCAGCCGCACCTTGGAAGAAAGGCCTAGCGATCTACTTCCAAAAAACCAGCCCTTGAAAACCCTGTGGAGCAGTTCTACTCTGACACACATGGGGTCTCCATGAGTCAGAACCAACTGGCAATTGGTTTTAACTAGTATAGACAGGGAAAAAGATGCTCAGAAAGATTAAATTATTTACCCAAGATGACACAGCATTAAAGCAGGAGAGCTGAAAGTCAAATTTGTCTCTGTATAGGATTTTACTGTTGCTGTTGATTCAGACCCTGTGTATGTATCAAGTCATCTTATAATAATATTAACAACTAACCCACAGAGTCCTTAACGTGGACCAGGCAGTTCTGAGCACTTTGCACTAGACTCAGTTAATCCTCGTAACAATCGAATGAGATGGGTGTGATTATTATCCCCATTTTACAGATGTGGAAACTTAATACAAAGGTTAACTTGCCCAGAGCCATACAGTTAGCATCTGGGGTGACCAACTGCCCCAGTTAGCCCAAGACTGACTGGGTTCCTGAGCTTGCAGGGAAGTCCTAGGATGTAGGACTTTCAGTTTTAAAACCAGACAGTCCCAGGCAAACCAGGAGCAGCTGTTCGCCCTGTAAGTGTCAGAAACAGGGTTTAAGGTAACGGTCGTGGCTCCAAAGAATATAAATCATGACACTCTACAGCATCTTCTTCCTTGTATTATGTTTTGCTCAAAGAATTAAGAGCAACAGAAGCTAGTGTTGGGGAGGGTTTTTTGGTGGATTCAGGTCGCTACCAGTGCGTGCTCACATGACATCCTCTTCAGTGGGTGTACAAAATGACACCCCAAACTGCTGCTTAAGCACACTCTTGCAGTAGCCCTTGCCCATCCAAACCTTATGCAAGTCCAGGGCTTACCAGCAACTAAAGGAACTGACTTTGCTGTTTAGTTACAAAGAGCCATGCTGATAGCCAGGAGCACCTGATAAATACCAGTGCTGCTCCCTGGGTGATGCCTAAGAATTCCAAAGTTGAAACCAGATGTGAAGTTGTCAGTGGCTCATGAGGGATGGTTTGAGAACTTGGGCACAGTCCACATGCCAGGCCAATTCCTCATAGAAATGTCAGGATAGTTTATCCATTCTGTGAGTCTGGCATCTTTGGGGTCACTGAGTTGTTTTCGTGGACACGTTTGGGGGAGGGGGCAGAGTGAGCAGAGACAATCACCAAGCTACAGATGATTTGAGTTTTCCGTTAACTGTCCACGGGTTAGGATGTGTGTGTGTGTTGGAGGAGGTGGTCATCTTTTTTTTTTTTTTTCTTTTTTAATAACATTGATCCCTGCAGTTCTTGGTTCCATTCAGAATTATTCTATTAACTTTTAAAACACTTGGAAATGACAGAAGTCTAAAACCAAACCAAACCCGTTGCTGCCCAGCTGATTCCAACACATGGCGATCCCATGTGTTACAGAGAAGAAATATTCCTTAGGGTTTTCTTGGCTGTAAGCTTTAAAGATGCAGGTCACCAGGCCTTCTTTTGCAGAGCCACTGGGTGGGGTCGAACCGCTTATCTTTAGGTTAGCAGGAGATGGCAAACTACCGCGCCACTCAGGGACCTGACCAAAGTCTGGCTTCTCATTTTTTGGGAAACTGGGCTACGGATCAACTGTGCTTTGGTTTCTATTTCAGGGTTGACTAGGGAGTGTTTTTAGGGAAACTGGGAAAGGGTGGATTTCATGGTGGTGAGGGTTTCTAAAAGTCGGATCTGACTGCCCAGTGAGGTTTCTGACAAGCTCTGCAAGCAGCCTAGGTTTCCAGCTGCCTGCGATGAGTCTTTTTTAGTGCCTTGCATTTTTGTGAAGTCTATACAACCCAGGGGCCATACAGAGGTTGTCACAGCTCGGCATGGAGCTAGGGATAGGGATGGCACCCGAATGGAAATCATTCCCAGACGACATTTAAAAACATTTCCTTCATTCCTGAAAGTGCATTCCATTCAGGCTCTTAGGATGAATATGAAACACTACATTCTCTCCAGGCCCTTTCTGGGCTGGGTGTCACAGGCCCTCCTGGATGTGGTACATGTCACTCAGATACTGAGAAATTTATTGGGTTCTTCCTCAATCCGTGTTTGAGAACATGTCATGCAAAAAGATTTAGCTCCTTTTGTAGCTGCATGAACCAAGAAATCATATTTTTTCCAGTCAGTTTTTATGTTTGCTGGATGAGTTTCCTCTTTCCTTTCAATATATTTAAAGGAACAACCTTACTCCTTTCTGAGAACCCTATTTCATTTACCCAAAATTGCATTATGCAAATAGCCTAGGGGCGGGAAGAGCGCATGCTTCTCCTGTTTGCAGGAAATGATGATTCTATTATTTACTTACTGAACGTTATGGATTGAATTGTGTCCCCCCAACATATGTGTTTGAATCCTAAACCCTATGCCTGTGGATGTAATCCCGGTTGGAAATACGGTTTTCTCTGTCATGTTAATGAGGCCATGTCAGTGTGAGGGTGTGTCCTAAACCTAATCACTTCTGAGTTATAAAAAAAAGTAGAACAGACACAGAGATGCACACAGAGGAAGACAGATGAGGTGAGGATCCATCTACAAACAAAGGAATGCCAAGGATGGCCAGCAGACACCAGAAATTAGGAGAGGAGCTCACAGAATGAGTTGACACAGCTGAAACCTGGATTTGGACTTTTAGCCTCCTAAACTGTGAGAAAATAAAGTTCTATTTTTTAAAGCCACCAACCTGTGGCATTTGTGTTACAGCAGCACTGGGAAACTAAAAAAAAAACACTGGGTAACTGAAAATCCCTTTTTTCTCCATCTCTCTTGCCAGGTCCGCCTTTTTACTACAGCTCTGCTCGATCCCTTTAGTGTGGCACAGTCAGTGCACTAGATAAAGGCTTTTTGCACTTCGTCACATCTACAAAGTGCCCTCCTCACATCAAAGTCATTTTCCATTTCCAGGTCTTTGTCCAAGCTGGTTTCTTACCTGGAGTGGCTACCATTTGAACAAATCCTACTCATTCTATTCAAGGCCTGCCTCAAAGCCTACTTTCTCCACTGAAGCTTCATAGTAATCTCTCTTCTCTCTGAACTCATTCATTCATTCATTCATTCATTCCACAAGCATTTGGCTACTGAAGTCTACCCAACATAAGGCACAAGACTGGCTGCTACTGAGATCCTGCCCTCCAGTATTTAGCAGTCTAGCATAGGATGTAAGACATACAGACAAACACGTACAGTATGAACTATACTTGTTTAGACCTTTAGTCTTTATTATAAACTGGCAGAGTGCTCCAGGGTTGTTGGTTGGCTCTCTTTAACTACGTTGCAAACTCCCTGAGACTATGTCTTACAGTTCTTTTGTATCCGCCATCCTGTATACAGAGTTGAGAACATGACAGATATTTATGACATACTTCCTTAGTTTATTTGAACCAATTAAAGTAGTCCTTTTTTTTTCTCTCTCCTGGTTTCAAAAGCAATAGAGGTTCAGGGAATAAATTTTTGAAAATACACAAAATTTAAAATATAAAAATAAGACAATGCAGGAAAAAAGAAGAAACTAAAAATAACCCATAATTCCACCCTGAAGGAAACCTCTGCTAACTTGTTGGTATTTATTTTTCCAATATTTTTTTTTTCTATGTGTATACACACATATATGTATGTTTATGGTTTTGCTTTGTTTTTCCATAACTGGACCAAGTGAAATGCACATTTTAAAGATTTTTGAGATTTAATTCTACCATCAGTGTGTCAACATGCTTGTTCCCCTATCCAGTGAATCTCAACCTTGGCTGAACGATAGGATCACTTGGAGAGATTTAAAAAAAGAATTCAGCCACTCAGGTGCTTCAGACTAATTAAATCAAAATCTTTGGGGATAGGTCTACTAAACATTAGTGTTTCTGAAAACTTCCCAGGTGAACCCAGTGTGTAGCCAGAGTTGAGAACCACTGCGCCAACCATTTCTATCTCACTGACTATTTTAATTGACTGAATTACACACATCATCTTAGAACTGGCCACTGATCCGTCTATGCTGTGTGAACTGTTGAAATCATTCACTTCATTGCTGATGGCTGGGTGACCAGGTGCCCCTTCTTTCAGTGCAGTTTCCCTTATTTCTTCCTGAAGACTGTTCTGGGACCATCTGTGGTGAAGGCTGCGGTAGTGGGGCCTAGCTGTGCTGGCGTCTTACGGAAAGAGGTGGAACAGGGTTTCTTTTTATGCTGATTGTTTAGATTTGGAAAAGGTGAGAATTAAGGCTCACCGCTATCTCCTCCACTTACTCTGACCTTCCACAGTGTGGGGCGGGGTAGGCTGGAAAACTACAATGTACTCCACAAATCAATATTTTATCTAAAATGCTAGGTGTTGACTTCTTAGAGTTTTATTTATTTGCAGGATATAGTTAAAACACAATCAGGCAGACAACCCATCAAGGGATGTCCAATGTGATCACAAAATATTCTCAAAACTTATATATAGCTCAAGGCATACGTTGAAAGGCCACCTCAGTAAATGTGGCGATAGATTTCTTTAGCTAAAGATAAGCCACATTAAGATAGTTTTCCATTATCTTAAGTTATGAAAACCTTTAAATGAAACCTACTGGATCCTCTTTCAACCCTAATTATGAGCCTGAGAACCCTATTCAGAGCTATACCGAGTGTCTGATATATTAGACTCTTAATAAACATCTGCTGAATGATGATACAGGAATATTGCATTAATTATATTCTTGATTCCAACCACCTATGTAACAATTAGTCACCCTATTCCTGGTTCCCTACCCTCATATAAGTATTGGAATAACTTTAACAGCACTGCCTATTTTTTCAGCATCCCATTTCCATACCCACTTCTACACCACACACACACACCATGCACCCTAAGCTTATAAAATCCTTGAAGTGGGTAAACACCTTAAACAACTTTGTTACCATGTACCCAGGGTCCACCACGTGATCTCAGTGAACGAATTTTGACAAGCAGATTTGATGGCTTGCAGACATGTTAAAAGCTCTGCCTTACTATTGGTCCTTCAACACTTAGATGTTTAGCTTTGACTCCTGATTGACTCCTAAACATGCCCTAGCTCCTACTTGTGGTCTCTGACGTTAACTTTGAGTTCTCAACCCTTTTGATTATTTTTCCTTTCACTTCACTAGGAATTCAACAGTCCCTAGGGAAGACATAGCAAAGAAAGGAATTAGGAAAAAAGAAAGAAAGAAACCTAAACTTTGGCTATTTGCCAACCACCTTATTTATCACTCAAAATACTCGTGACTAAATTCTATTGCCAGGGAATTGCACTGAAATTAATGGGGTCAAACATTTTAATCTGTCCAACTATTCTAGAGGGAGTAAACAGAGTCTCCAGATTTACTAGGGTCATGGTCATGTGGACTTCCCAGTTGTTCAAATTAAGCCTTTACCCATCTGTCAACAATGGAAACGGGAGACTGGGAAGTGAAGTTGCAGGGGTTTATCTCATCAGTAAGGACTCCATCTATAAATGATTGGATTTCGTACCAGCATCCTTTGGATCTGATCTTTTCTAGATATTT
>NW_004444037.1:6990410-6992120 GCF_000243295.1 Trichechus manatus latirostris | reverse complement strand
AAAGCAACACACAAGCCACCACAGTACAATAAACTGATAGATGAGTGGTGGATGCCAACCTTGACATGGGTTTATGCTCTTGACAAAGAATGAATAAAGGATTGCTATAGAGGGAGAAAATTCTCTTTTGACCTTTGAAAATGATTATCATAAATTGTGAAATGAGTTTTCAGATATAAACACTTACAACTATAAAATTCAGACAGTAGTCTTCTAGAAGGCGGCTATGGATTTCCTGCTTCATAGGTGAATTTAAGTATAGTTTTTATATCTTTAGATGAAGGCAGACCCAGGCACATTACAGAAATCATAGTGGATTCAGGTAGTTTCAGACACTTGAAACAATTAGCGGCCCTCTTTGCAAGGAGTCTCTGGGTGGTGCAAACAGTTATTGTGCTCAGCTGCTACTCAAAGGTTGGAGGTTCAAATTCACCCAGAGGCACCTTGGAAGAAAGCACTGTTTATCTACTTCTGAAAAATCAGCGATTGAAAACCCTATGGATCACAGTTCTACTCTGACACACATGGGGATGCCATGAGTCAGAATTGACTTGATAATAACTGGCTTTTTGATTACTTTGCAAATTGTCCTAGAATAATCTGTGAGGTCTCCATTCACACTGTTCCCTGATCCTTCTGCTCGTCTGTCAATGATAGAGGATTTAGTTAATTATGATACCAAGAACTGATTTTTAGAACATAACTTTTTTTCCCTTTAACTTAATTGTAACCTGGCTGGCCAGCCTATTCTTAAATCGACCATCAATTGCATTACACAAAACTGACATTTTGGGTATGGGTCATTGCTCCCCCAGAAAACCATGAGATTTGGCCAACTGTCACTCTCTTAATGTTAATAGTACTGATGTGTTTTGAGAAGATCTGGTTTAATGTGAAAGTTCATTTGATAAGAAATAGTCCTAGGGTTTAAACTTTCTTTCTCTTTTAAAATTATAGTCAACAAGGCTTTCACTGGACCTTGACAGCATTAAGGTTATTATCTTGTTGAAACTGGTGATTTGAAGAGCTAGTGATAGAGAGTGGAGGCTCCCTGTCCCAGCAATAACCAAAAGCTGAGAGCCAGGCATGGAAGTGGCAGAGAAAACGGCGCTCGGGGTAGCAAACATTCGTTGACCCCTATACTACCCCTTCATACATGGTGTCTGTCATATTTAATGTTTTTGTTAGTTGCCATTCAGTCGATTCTGACTTATGGCCACCCCACGTGTGCAGAGTAGAACAGCTCCATAGGGTTTTCAAGGTTGTGATCTTTCAGACGCATATGGCCAAGCCTGTCTTTAAGGCGCCTCTGGGAGGGTTTGAACTGTCAACCTTTGGCTAATAGTTGAGCACTTAATCATTTGCACCACCCACCACCAAATCTGGTGACAAAGGTGTCATTGATCCCCATATTGCAGATGAGGAAACAGATTCAGGGAAGTTAAGTCAGTCATCCAAGGTTGCACAGCAAGAAGGCCAAGATGACGAGTCTGTTCAATTCTAACTCAGCTAGTAAATGGCAGATCAAGAAATAAAAAATGGGTCTGTATGAATTCAAGCCTGTATTCTTTCTACTAGTCAATGGCTGCCTCCGGGACTGACTCAATTCCTGGAAGGTTTACTGCATTTATGCAGGAGACTGCAAGTGAGATTTGGGAGAAATAAACATAGTTGTGCAGTTTGGACCCTGCACAAAGGTGCCTGAGGGGT
>NW_004444037.1:6987033-6988969 GCF_000243295.1 Trichechus manatus latirostris | reverse complement strand
CAGCTACTTCTGAACTATTTCCATGATCCAGAATTCTCATGTCTGAATTACCAACCGCACAACCAACCTACCCCTGGTAGTAAGTGGGGAAACCAGTGTTAGCAAGTGCAACTTAACGTTAGGATGGCTACTTTTCAGAAAAAAATGTGAAAGCTCAATGAAAATTCTTGGCCAACAGCTGGTAAAAATAAAATACAAATGAACGCGCAGTCTTTCCCAATTACAGTGACGACAGCCACTTCCTCCAGCCGCACAGACCACCTGAGAGAACTGTCACCCAACCTCAGTACCTTTCCATCTGCTCCAGCCTCTGCTTGAAATGTCCTTTCTTCTCTCTTTGCCCAACAAAACCCTACTCCACCTTCAAAAGCCGTTCTAAACACGCAGGGTGAAATCATTTTCTTTTCCTTTGCATCTCTGTAACTTCTGGCACTTGTCCATCTCTCCAGTTGAATTGTGAGCATCTTGATGGTAGAGAATGTGGCTTAAAATCGTTATAGTCCCAGAACCTGTCTCCATAAAAGGCTCACAATGTTTGTAGAATGAGTTAATTAAAATACAGAACACATTTTTAGAGTGATGAAAAACATGGAAATGGATAGTGGTGATGAGTATACAACATGGCAAATGTAATTAATGTCACTGAATTGCACACTTAAAATGGTTAAAATGACAAATGTTCTGTGATATATACTTTACTACAATAAAAATTTTTAAAAATATACAAGAAGTTCATCTTTATAAAGTATGCAATCATCATTCTAGAATGAGAGAAAATGTAAGCTAAACAAGGAATGGGAAATGCATGAATTGAAGACCAAATACATGCTGGATCAAGGAAAGTTCAAACTCATTAAAACACATACACTTACACACAAACAAAAAGTCAACCCAAGCTTGTGTTTATAGACATTAGTTGCAACGAAAATGTCTCAGTGAGAATTGCAAAATTCGGTTCTATATTTGAGACACCAAGGTCAATTTGTTCATTTTATCTTTGTAAACTGGGACAGAATTTCAGTGAATGGATATTGTTTTATTTCTACATGTTCAATGAACTAGCTAATTTCCAGATTCAAGGTACATATAAGCTATTTATCTAAGGCAGGGGTTATTTAATTATACATTATACTGAACTTTTCTTCTATTTTAGGAATTCACCTACTTAAATGTGCTTTTTTACTTTGGTGTGGTCAGGGGTGAATTATCCAATAAGCAAGGTAAGTGAAACCCACGTGAAATTGTTCACTACAGATTAGTAAGTAAGCACAAGTAAGCCCGTACTTACCTTGCTTCTTACTGAGTCATCTGCCCCTGTCATGGACTGTAAATTTGAAAAGAGGCTTTTCTGTAGGAAGGTGCTGTGGCATTGGGAGAGACAGATGCCATCAACACCTAGCAGGAGAATCTTTGATGTGGTTAAAAAATGTGAAATTGTTCAGTACAGAGTAGTAAGTAAGCACAAGTAAGCCCGTGTTTACCTTGCTTATTGGATAATCTGCCCCGGGTGTGGTGCTCAGTATCTGACGGCTTCAAAATCCTTAAGAGTGGGTCTGCATTACTTCTCCACAACTAGAGTAGTTTCCCCAAGTCTGGTGCTGAGTCTATTATTCAAAAGGTCCTTAGCCCCAGGGCATTCCTTGGCTCCAACACTTCTAGTTAGCTCTTGAAGAGTTAGCTCCATTCCCCTTTCAAACACTTTATTATGCATAGGAAATGCCTTTGACTCCTCAGAACATTCATTTCCTGTGTCTCTTTACTTTCCTCAGGACTGTCACCTCCATTCCAGTACCAATTGCAATCCAGTCAATTCAAACTCATGGCGACCCCATGTGTGTCAGAGTAGAACTGTGCTCCATAGGGTTTTCAATGGCTGATTTTTTTGGAGGAGTCCCTGAGTTGCGCAAATGGTGCTTGGCTACTGAGCAAAAGATGA
>NW_004444037.1:6974387-6975464 GCF_000243295.1 Trichechus manatus latirostris | reverse complement strand
GTTATGATTAGTTATATCATTTTATTCTATTAATGAACACTTTCAAACACCATGTTAATGTTCTCAGAGGTAAATATTGCTATCAATGGTAAAAATCACTGGAAACTGATGTAAACTGAAGTTAAATGCAGGCTGACAAGAGCCAGGGGAATATGAGTTGGGATTCCTTGGCTCATTGGTCAGCTCCAGCTCACTACAGTGTACTTTGTAGTCAGTTCTCTCCTTTGTGCCACATACATCTCTCTCATTTCCTCTATTGATTCTCATTCGTTTATTGGCTCAGTTCTTGAGCACATGGTTATACTATCTTTAATTCTACATTTGGTATAACTCGTTGCCATCAAGTTGATTCCAACTCATGGTGACCCCATGTGTTACAAAGTAGAAGTGTTCCATAGGATTTTCTTGGATGGCACAAACGGTTTGCACTTGACTACGAACCGAAAGGTTGGTGGTTTGGACTTACCCAGCGGTGCCATGGAAGAAAGGCCTGATGATCTGTTTCCACAAATATTCCAGGCCATGTGTTACCAAGTACAAGTGTTCTATAGGGTTTTCTTCGGTGGCACAAATGGTTTGCACTTGACTACTAACTGAAAGGTTGGTGGTTTGAACTCACCAAGCAGTACCACGGAAGAATGGCCTAGAGCATTTATGGAAGCAGATCGCTAGGGCTTTCTTCCATGGCACCACTGGGTGGGTTCGAACCACCAACCTTTTGGTTAGTAGTCAAGGGCAAAGGGTTTGTGCCACCCAGGCACTATCACATTTTGTGTAGCACCTGGTAACTGTTGACAAAGCCACCATCACCCCTATTTTACAGACGGGGAAGTTCAAATACCAAGGTATTAGACTTGGTCAAGGTCAGTACTTCTGAAAGGTTTTCAAGGACTGCTCTGACTTAAGCCTGTGGATTATCTCTTGGCCCTGACCCAGAGTTTTTCTACCTGCTTTTAATATGCATTTTACAGGCACCCTGTAGCTACTTTACTATCATTTTGTTAGCTATTCCACACAACAGTGTGGCATGGTTTTCCTTATTTACCCATGTGGAAACGGGTAGAGAGTAATTAAGGT
>NW_004444037.1:6972076-6973782 GCF_000243295.1 Trichechus manatus latirostris | reverse complement strand
AAATCACTCCTTTGTTTTCTATAATTAGCTCGCTCTTTTCCTCTTCTTAATTCCATGCTTAATGATACATCGACTTGGTTAAACAACTACACAAAAGATCCGTAGACGGCATTCATTACATTATGACGTAGTGTAATAGCAATGGATTACCCAACAAGCAAGGTATGCATGAGTTTAATCGTGCTTATTTACTAATCTGTAGTGCAGATGTGGTGAAACCCATATGAAATTGTGCACTGCAGATTAGTAAGTAAATACAATTAAGCCTGTGCGCACTGTGCTTACTGGTTAATCTGCCCCTGAATGATGTAATATTAACATCAATGTGGAATTTCTGCTTCACCCCCAAACCACCAACGCACTACCATCAAGTCGATTCCGACTCATAGTGACCCCATAGGGTTTAATCTCTACAAAAGCAAAGTGCCACATCTTTCTCCCATGGAGCCGCTGGTGGTTTCAACCCACCAACCTTTCGGTTAGCGTCAATCGCTTTAAGCTTCACCCCCAGGACCTTTATTTTTTCCAAATATCTTTAACATGGTTTTAGCAGTGATTATTTATAGTTTTTTTATTTAGGAAAATCTACCTTTTTGTTTATTATTTTATTTATAGCATGAGTCAGTTATTTTTCTGGCATGCCATTAGGGGAAGAAACTCACTTCTAGGTCTATTTCTTTGCCTTTTGAAGTGGTAGTGGGGAAGGGGAGTCCCTGGGAGGAGCAAATGGTTAACACATTCAGCTGCTAACTGAAAGGTTGGAGGTTCGAGTCCACCCAGAGGCACCTCATAAGAAAGGCCTGGAGACCTACTTCTGCTAAATCAGCCACTGAAAACCCTATGGAGCACAGTTCTACTCTGACACACATGGGTTCGCCATGAGTCAGAATCAACTCGACACTAAGTGGGAAGTAGGGAAGGAATATAGATTTTCCTGTCAAAAGTGATTTACCTGCAAACATATGATAAAGATGGTTTTTTTAAAAAAAGGAGCCAACTTGCAGGAACACCTGGCACCTTTTATGTGTGTCAAACACCCAACAAACTACAAAGGAATTATAAACGTACTTTGAAATGGTGAACAACACCCTTGATGTCTTGTGTGTACAGTAGCCTTAGGTCCACCCTTTCTTGACTGACTGAATCTTTCATCTGAGGGATGAGCTCTAGTCCTCCTGTGTCTAGCCTCTTTCGTGGGTGAAGAAGGAAGGGAGGCTGTAGTGTTTCTATCAAGGCGTTGCCAGATGCAGGTACTTTGGAAAGCATTGATTCGTTTTATCCCTCTTATTGTATCAAACACAAAAACAAAAATAGTGAATAGTGATAAAGGATTGGGATATGGTCACTTTTTATAGTCCTTTAATATTCTCTCACTCTCTCCATCTCTCCCTTAACTCTAGTCCAACTTTGCTCCAGATGCCACCATCTACCACCTCAGTACCTTGAGACCCTTAGGACTGCCTGGAGCCCCACACAGGTGGACAGGCCGGGGTCCTTGCTTGGCCGTTGCACTATCTCCTGCTCTGTCATTAGCCTACGCCCTGAGTTTCACAGGAGTCTACCCAATCCACACCCCATAAAACAGCCAAGGAAGAGAGTATCTTTGTTTGCCACTGAAAATGGAAAGAACAGCTTTCAATGAGCAGCACTCCTTATTCCTCCCAAAATCCACAGCCTGGTCCATCCAGTTCCTCCTTTACAGGAGA
>NW_004444037.1:6966123-6967466 GCF_000243295.1 Trichechus manatus latirostris | reverse complement strand
GCTTTCAATGATTCTACCCATTTTGTGATGTTGATATATACTGATGGCTCTGTAACTGTTCTTTGGACTCAGGCAGACATAGCTGTGGCAGTATGCTTGTCCGTTTTCCCGTTCTTGCTTATTCTGTGATATTCTTTGGACTCGGGCCGACATGGCTGTGGCAGCATGCTTGCCTGCTTCCCACTTTTGTCCTTTTGAATATATACCAAATAAAACTTTTTTACTTTAAAAAAAAAACAGAATCAACAATAATCACAAAAAACACACTCCCAAGCCTAGCACCCAGAACACAGAGGAAGGGAGTCTACATAGCACACAGAGCTGGAAGGATGGGTGCCTGCATACTCCTGGGGATGGGACACCTTCGTGTCTGGGTGTTCATTCCCATCTGCACCTCTTTTCACTAGACATTTCCACAAAACCACTGAGTTAGGTGGGATCCCTTCTTCAAGCCTCAGAGCAAGGCTCAGCAGTGACAAAAAACACTTTTGCCGCATCATTGTTCGCTAGCAAGAACAGCTCTCCTTGTAAAGTTCTGCCGTACTTGGGACTCACAATACTTCAGGGGGAAGGCAGGAGGAGGCAGGCACGTAACGTGAGGTCGGGCGTGAGATCAGAACCCCTATTTTTTTTATGAATGAATTAGAGTTCATCTCTGAAAAACCACTAAATTGCAATGCAGGTCCAATTAATCTAAGCCTTAAATTTTGGAAAAGTCGGATTGAATCCACTTGCTCTGCCAGACGGCTTAAGCCTCATATTATGGCGTGTGTCTGGTTAAAAGCTCTTCCCCCTGTAGCCTGAATTTCGCTTGATTCATTTGTGATTCCAAAGCTGTGATTGAAAGAGCCTTCAAACTCACAGGTGTTCAGCTCACTGGGGACGCGCCACAAAAATTCAAAATGCAGCAGTTATTAGTGTCCAGTCTCATTATTTTCATGGCCAGGAACAGCTCAACACGAACACACTGGAAAAAGAGCCCTTTTGGGGTAGGGAGGAAAAAACAAGGTAACTGAAGACCCTCAATAGGGACAACATGTTCTGCAACTTCTGGAAGTATTCACAGGGAGCAAACCAAACAGCCCATGAACATTCGCGCACAGACAGTCTTACACGGCCAAGCCTAGGAGATCTGACTGGTTGAAGGGGATCCAGAAAGAGGGCCAATTCAGCTGGGTCCAACTGAAAGTGAGGGGTCAGTTCCAAGGGATTAATCTGTTTTGTGTGTTTTTTGTTTTTAACTTTAAATTAGGAAGATTTCCTGGCTAAAGTCACATCAGCCGTGTAATCATCCTGCTACATCAGGCTTGCTCTTTACAGCAAATACATGGGTCAAGGGCTCC
>NW_004444037.1:6962889-6964234 GCF_000243295.1 Trichechus manatus latirostris | reverse complement strand
AAAAACCAAACCCGTTGCCATCAAGTCCATTCTGACTCATGGTGACCTACAGGACTGAGCAGAACTGTCCCGTAGGGTTTCTAAGGCTGTAAATCTTTATGAAAGCAGACTGCCACATCTTTTCTCCCTCGGAGCGGTTGGTGGGTTCGAACCTCCAAACTCTTGGTTAGCAGTTGAGCACTTAACCACTGCACCATCAGGGCTCCTCCATAAAAAGATTATGGCTTAGGAAATCCTATGGGGCAGTTCTGTGTTTTATAGGGTCGATATGAGTTGGAATTGATTCAACAGCAAACAACAACATACTTTGGGGAGATGAGAGACTTGGTAGTTTCTAAGAAGCTGATCTAATCAGCACCTTCCATTGCTAATTCTTTCTGGAAGAAATTTATAGTTCATAATTATGTTATTCCAGTTTCTAACTATTTGTGTGTCAGAAACTTTTAGGATCACTGAACAGTTCTGAATACATAAGCGACAAGAACAATGAGAGACTGAGACAATGTACTGTGTCAGTTAAGCTCAGCAGTCAAAAATATGAATTGAAACTGAATGACTTAACACTTAGCAATAGCTTTAAATTCTGTACGCTTGCCCTGAGTCACAAAAAATAGGCCAAGAAATTTGAAAGCACACAGATATACTAAATAAAAGAGGCGAAGACTGAAATAATAATTTGAAAACCCTGAGATGCTGAACTCCTTTAAAAATATATCTTTGTAATAAATAGACGTAAGTGAAATTTTGAAAATTATAAACTCATGCAGATAACTTTGGACAAGAAAAAATAGGTAAAGGAATATTTGGCAAACACCAACATGAATAAATCAGCTGCTCCAGATGACATACATCCTTGGGGAATAAAAGAATTTGACTAATATGCTTACTGAACGATGGTGCAGTAAAAATGAATAATTATCTCTGAAAAATTACCTTGCACTCTAGGGGGATGTCAAAAGACTGGAAAAAGACCAACAGCATGTGATCATGATCCAGAAAGAAAATAGAAGGAAAGGTAGTAAAAAATGAATGTACAATGTATGCAACCGTTAGTTAAAAAAATTGTGGAATAAATATTAGGGAAGTAAAACTAAAATGGCTCAGCAAATGAGGGATGAATAACCAGAGGACAATTTGCATTTAAATGACCACAGACATGTTTATGAGATTATGTTGCCGACTATAATACTGTTCTTATTGTAGCTAAGAACATAAAGGGACAAAGGGTGGAAATGAGCTGAATGTGCAGTGTTTTGGGAAAGATTTTATTTTCACTACTAGTCCAAACTGGCTAAATTCAAAGGGGGACTGGGAATGGACAGAAATCCCAAACAAAAGTGGTATT
>NW_004444037.1:6937546-6962120 GCF_000243295.1 Trichechus manatus latirostris | reverse complement strand
CTTTTACCTGGGTCTCATTCTCTACTCATAGGAATCCTGTGCTGTAGGAGTCATCATCCCCACTTTACAGATGAGGAAACTGAGGTGCAGAGGGCTTAAGGCCACATAATAAGTCACAGAGCTACAAAGTGGCAGATCTAGAGTTTGCAAACAGGACAATCTGACTCCACAGTCGACAATCATCCCCCTACCCAGGCACCCTCGAGGTTCCCTCCCTGGCTTCCTTCTGGTCTCTGCTCAAATGCCAGTTCCTCAGAGAGGCCTTATGGATAACAGCATCTCCTTGCCCTGGTTTATTTATTTCATACCACTTATTACCACTTGATATACTATATATTTGCTTGCTTACTGCCTTCTCATTGGAATATCAGTTTGCTGTAAAATCCTGAGGGCCTCAAATATGCCTGACATTTCATAGGTGCTCAATAAATATTTGTTATTGAATTATACTCTTACTGGAATGAACACTTTCTTTTTACTACCTATGTTTAAACTCATAATTCATCTACCAGTAGGTTGCCTAGTTTGCAAAATCACACTTAGACAAAACAGAACACAGAACAGAGGATAAGAACTTTCAAGAAATGAGAAATACCTTTGTTGGATATTTTTATAAGAACATTAACTAATTTGCTTCCACTGGACAAAGCAATCTGTTTCTATATAGCATTATTTTTATGACTAGAAATCCCCTGCCTGTGTTAAATGTTAAAGAAATGCTGAACAAATAAAGAATTTGAAGGGAAACCAAATCACTAGGGGAACCCAACCAAATTTGAAGGGGGTCCGCATGCCTCAATCCAGACCTGTTAACCACACCAAGAAAGTCAGAGGAGAGAGGGGTACATATGTCCCAAGAAACCAATAGAAAAGTGAAAAATCAATTAATCACCCTGTTTTCTTTACATGACACTAAGCAACTGAATGGGGGATTTCAAACATCAATTTGACCGCATTTCCCATAGAATAATGGAAATTGTCTGGTTATTTTGTAAATGCAGAGACAATGCCTGAGTTATAGGGAACACTTGTTTTTCTGAGTCTCCTCCACCCTCTCCTGCCCTATTTTTGACCCCAGACATTATTCCTGTCTAGGTGCCGATTGGATTTTTAAATTCCCTAAAGTGAACTATAAGTGTTTGGAGGCTTTTGTTACTGAATCAGCACGTCTCGGGTGTTTAATAATTTCTTTTTGATGTTAAAGGAATTATAATTCTCTGATGAGGATAGTTGTCCTGGGTAGGCCCCAAAGAGGCCAAAAGAGAGGTACTTAAGGGAAGTCTCTAAAGCAGTAAGACACCAGCACCACTGCCTCATACCCATGTGCAAATGAAAAGCTTTATTATTGTCATATGGCCCTAGGTTCCATTTGTACACTTTTTCTAAGAGAGAAAGTATGCAGGCATCAAAGAAAGGAAATTGATTTGTGGCTTAGGGAAACAGGTCATTGGGTGGCTTAAAACAACAGAAAGGTATTCTCTCACAGTTCTGGAGGCTAGAAGTCCCCAGTCCAGGTGTCCCCACTGTCAATTCCTTCTGAAGGCTCTCAGGGAGAATCTGTTCATGGCCTCTTCTTGCTTCTGGTGACTCCTGGTAACTCGTGGCACTCCTTGGCTTATAGATGCATCATTCGAATCTCTGCCTCCATCTCTGCAAGGTGTTCTCCCTGTGTATCTCTCTGTGGCTTCTCTCCTTGTAAGACACCAGTCGTGTTGGATTAAGTCTATCCTACTCCAGTTACATCTGTAAGGACCCTATTTCCTTATAAGTTCACAGGTACCAGAGGTTAGGACTTCAACATATTTTTGGGGGAAGCACGATTCAACCTATAACAAGTAGCAAAGAAGGAAACACAAAAATAGCTAATGATCAATAATGTCCATGTGCTAGACATTGTACTAGGGCTGCATACACATGATCTCATTTAGTCCTCACAGTGACTCCAAGAGGCTGGTACCATGATTATCATAACTCAGAGAAGTTAAGGAAATTGCCCAAAAGCACGTACCTAATAAGTGACAGAGCCATGGTCTGACTGTCTCTAGAGTCCATCATCGTACTCTTATGACTACATGACCTGCACGTCTCTTATGGCACCTTTAGACCTATATAGGGAGACAGCTTGAAGCACATACTGATGAAGGTCAAAGATTATAGCCTTCAGTATGGATAATACTTGAATGTGAAGAAAACGAACATCCTCACAACTGGACCAATAAATAACATCATGATAAATAAAGAAACTGGAGTTGTCAATGATTTCATTCTGCTTGCATCAACAATCAACATCCATGTAAGCAGCAATCAAGAACTCAGACGATGTATTGCATTGGGCAAATCTGCTGGAAAAGACCTCTTTAAAGTTTTAAAAAGCAAAGATGTCACTTTGATGGCTAAGGTGCATCTGACCCAAGCCATGGTCTTTTCAATTGCCTCATATGCATGCAAAAGCTGGATAGTGAAAAAGCAAGACAGAAGAAGAATCGGTGTGTTTGAAGTAAGTGTTCGTGAAGAATACTGAATATACTGTGGACTGCCAGAAGAATGAACAAATCAGTCTTAGAAGAAATGCAAGCAGAAAGTTCCTTAGACTGAGGATGGTGAGACTTTGACTCGCTTACTTGGGACACGTCATCAGGAAAGACCAATTACTAGAAAACGGCATCATATTTGGTAAAGTGGAGGGCCAACAAAAATGAGGAAAACTCGGTAAGATGGATTGACACAATAGTCACAACAATGGACTCAAACATTCCAATAATCATGAAGAAGCGTAGGACCCAGAAACATTTCATTCTGTTATACATAAGGTCGCCATGAGTCGGAGCCGACTTGAAGGCAACTGACGACAACATCATACTTTTGATGGTGCCCAGATGCTTTTTTTATATGAAAATAAATGCGGTGACATCTAGGAGGGAAAGGTTAGTCCATATGCATTTGAATAGGGCCCCTTTGATCCTCTGTAATCTACCATCAATTAGCTCATGAAACCAAAAAATGTGTTTGGCTGACTGCTTTAAAGAACATTGTTGGGACCACTTGTAGTCTGTCCTCTTATGCCTGCTTCAGTGGGAAATAATTGTGCAAACTACAAAGTTCTCATCTTCAGCATCATTTCAACTGCCCGGAGAAATTACCCAAATATTTTCATCTATAAAGCAATTTATTTTTCTGGTTTACAACCAGTCTCAGTCTCTTAACCTGGCCCTGGTGAACTGCAAAGACCTGGACCAACCTGACAGAGACCTCAGCAATGCCAACAAGGGAGATGCAATAAGAAAAACTCTGGTCCTGGAGTCAGGATGCCTGCATTCCAGTGCTGGCTGCATCATCTAGGGGAACCTCCTTAAAATCTCTCTGAAACTTAGCTTTCTCATCAATAGGATGCAGAATCACTGCCTTTACTGAGATTCAAATAAGGTCATTTATTTATCGTCACCACGGCTAATGTTTATGGTGCACTTATAACGTTCTAGGCACTGACTGAGTGCTTCATGGATGTTACACTTAACTCTCGTCCCGTTAGCAGGTACTATCATTTAGAGATCTTCTATAAGGGTGAGGAAGTTGATGCTTAGCTGAGGCTAAGTAATTACTCTATCCAAGGTTACACAGCTAGTAAGTGATGAGCCAGGATCTGAACTCAGACCTGGCTGACTTCAGAGGCTAGAGCTTGTAATTACTTCATTATTGGGCTCTGCCCTGCCTCTTGGCTGACACCCTTTGTCTCTGGGCCATATGAAAACCCTCGAATGCCATGTTTTAAAGTAAAGCTTTATTACTGTCAAATGGTCCCAGGTTCCATTTGTACAAAACTGTCCAAGGAAGCCCCATAATACCAGTCCCTGAGTGTGCCAAAACACCCAGACTCTGTCAGAGGACACTCAGTTCAAAATGGGTGACCTGCATCGCTGCATGCATCACTGCATCACATCTACGCCATTGCTTCGCCTAAAGCTGTTAGTTTAAAATTTTAACAACTAGCTCCAATTTTATTGTTTCCTGGGGACACATTAAAATAATGAATGCATTATCATTGTTTCAGAAAAAAAAATCATATGACTTGTTCAAGGTCACACAGCTTGTTACAGGCAGGGCTGAGTCATTTGAGTAAATTATAATGCCTTAGTTTCATCTATAAAAATGGGAGGTTTGAACTGGATCACCTCCAAGGTCTCCTTCAGCTCTTAAAATCTATGGTTCTGGGCCACAGACTCCATCAGCCAAATTAAATGCTGGATTCAGTCTTCCTCTTCAAATCGGGAAAGGGTGAAGGAAGATGGAGAGAAAGAGGAAGGAAGTAGCTGCAGTGTTAGGGCAACAAGAAAAGGAGCCCCCCATGTGCTAAGCAGCTGAACAATGGTTCTGGGGCAGGGGGGTGGGGAGGGCCGGTGCAGTAAAGAAGGAGCCACTGTAGAAGCACAGCTGTATGGAAGGGATGGCCCTCACCCACTGGCAAGTGGCTCAGGCCTTTCCTCCACAGACTTTACCTGAGATGCTCATCAGCCCTTCTCAGCTCAGGTAAATCACTTTCCTGCCTCTTTGGTGAGGGTGGGAGGAGGCAGACTGTGTGGTTTCAGCATTTCCATTTTTCTTGACCTCTGCCTATCCATTCTTGCCATGGATGAAATTTAATTATTCCCATATTTCATCAAATCAGAGACTCCATCTATTGTAAGATGCTCCATTATTTTACACATTACTAAGAAAGGAAAGCACGGCCAATTATCCTTGTATGGTGCCATCAATTCTAAGAATGTCTTAGAATTGATGAATTCTTAGAATTGTTCTTATAACTACTTCTAGTACTAATAAGAGAACCCATAATTTAAAGGTTTCTTATGCATCAGGAGGAGTCCTTAGGTGGTTCAAATGTTGAACTTGCTTGGCCGCTAACTGAAAGTTTGGAGGTTCAAGTCCACCCAGAGGTGCCTCGGAAGAAAGGCCTGGCAATCTACTTCTGAAAAATCAGCCACTGATAACCGTATAGAGCATAGCTCTACTCTGACATACATGGATGGGATCTCTGTGAGATGAAGTCAACTCAACAGCAACTGGTTTTACGTACCAGGCACTGTCTTAAACGCCGTACATAGGGAATCTTATTCAGTACTCACAACAACCTGTGAAGTATTTGTTATTATCCCCATTTAGAGCTGAGAAAATCTCAGAGAGGCTAATAAATTTGCCTAGCTGGCAGAGACTGAATACAAACCTGGGTCAATATGACTCCAGAGCTTGTGTCTTCATTCACCGAGGTATCCCACCTCAACCTTCCAGTGGTGGGCTACTTAATTATGGTCTTCAGAATGGCAAGTGGACTTATTCGTGGTCTTGGAGCCCTGGCCTCTCCCTCTCTTACTCCTGTGGGTAAAGCTGCTAATGCAGAGAGAGGTAGGGAAGGGATCACGGATACTTCCTTGGCTCACCGAGAATCAGGAAGATGGTTCTAGCTCTGGGTATACAAGAGTTAAACACAGGAGAAATAGGTTTAGAGTGGCACCAGAATTCTTAGAGCTGGTTCTATAGGGAAACATAAGAGCATGAGAAAAGGAGAGTCAGAAAGAAAGAGAGATGAAGTCGGTACTTCAGTGCTCACATGTGAGGCAGGGTTACTGTGAGACTGATGTTAGCGTTTCAAGGTTCCCAGAATCCCTGGGCCCTTCCAAGACCCTGAAAAGGCACACATCTGCTGTGTATTCATAATTTTGCCTTCTTCTTTTTCTTTCTTTTTTTTAAATGAGCCCTCAAATTCTTTATGTTTCAGGTTCCACAAACCTGGATCCTCCCTGGTCCCACAATTCGTGTTTATGAAGGTAGGTGTGGTGGAGGGTGGAGGGGCTTCGGAAGAAGCTGGAAGAGTGTGGGGTCCCCACGGGCCACAAGAAGGAAGAAGTGATAGTTCCAAAGAGGGAAAATGACTCAGAGAAAAGGATGTCTGTTTCTCTGGCCCACAAGTTTTATTTGGCCTGCAGAAGTGGGCCATTTCCTGCCTCATTCCTTCCAAGACCAACCCCACAAACTGGCAGTCAGAAATGTTCCTCTGTTTACTTTGAGGCGGTTATGTCCTAATACCAGTTGAGTCTTGAGAGCCTGTTCCTCAAGCAGTTGAATACAACCCATGAGGAGTGTGGGAAGACTATAACTCTAAGCTATAATTTTCTATTATCCTTTAAAAATGGTTTTTCACATATAGAGAATGTAATATATTAATATAGTAGTACATGTGTGTAATTTACAAATAAATAAGTATACATTTGATGGGAATGTGGACTAATTTTTTTTAATTAACATAGGTCTACAATCAAAAAATTGGGGAGATATTTCCACATTCTATTAAAGTTGCCCACTACAAAGCTTCTGGGACACAAGGTCATCAATCATTTAACCAATTATCTTGGTTAAAATTGTGAAATTATTAAATTTATGAATATTTTTCAATGTTCTGGGTTTTCCTTCTTTACAGTTCCCTCACAGCCTTGGAAACCATATGGGGCAGTTCTACTCTGTCCTATAGGGTCGCTATGACTCGATGGCAATTTTTTATACATTGTATATAAATATATATATTCCTCAAAATTTACTCGTTTGTATCAGTGGAATGTAAAGAAGGGGGAAGAAGAGAAGGAGGAGGAGGGGAACAAAACAATTTAAGGGGATATAAATGAAACAAGATTGGCCATGAGTTGATAATTGTTGAAGATGGGTACTGGGTACGTGGAGGTTCATTATACTATTCTCTCTACTTTTGTATGGTTTGAAATTTTCCATTACAACAAGTTTAAAAAAAGAAGAAGAAGGAAATAAACAAATAATCCAGTGAGGCTTCTGACGTCCTGTAAAGGAATCTTCACTTTGCCTGTCCTCCACCTGACACATAGTCACATGACCCAGAGCAAGGCAAACACAGCTTGCCTAGCACAGGTGTGGCCTCTTGAAATGCCTGAGTTTTACATTTTAGACCCGGAAGTGAACGATTCGGGACTGGAGCTGCTTTACTGCTGGCAAAAGAGAACTTGCTGATTCTCAAGGAGAAAACAGTAAGACCAGTGAAATAGGATCACAAGACTCTTTGGACATCAAAGAATCATTACAAAGCAACATATTGATGAGTTCAGTGTAAATGAATCGGGAACATGCGGGTTCAATTTCCTTAAAAATATACAAGTTAGAAAATTAGAGGACAAATGCCTGGTTAAACACGTGTGGAAATGAAATGCTTTGAAAGACATTGAGAGAGTCATTGAACCCAAAAGGGCCCCAGCTTTGCTCCCAGAACTGGAGCTTATTCTCTGTTGGAGTATTATTTCACCATCTCACTCCATTTCCTATGTTACTCTACTGCCTTCCTTCCAGGTCCTAATCCAAACTTGACTTCAAATTCTCAAAACATAGGATGAGAAAAACCCAGCGATCAGCTACATTTTTTTTTTTTTCTTTTCAACTTTGTTGAAAAAGAAAAATTCTTTGAGACTCAATTTTGGAAAATGTTTACTGGCAAATCCATAAAGTCCACCCTGTTGGTTTAAACTTTGAAAGTGTTGGGACTAGTTAACACAGTGAAAATGAAGAGGAAATGGATGTTGAAGTAATCCCACTGTATTCCTCTCATATTTCTTGTCCCCCACCAATCCCATTATATTCCTCTAATACTTCCCACCCCCACCCTCTTAAACTGCAAGAAAGAATTCAACAATCTAGACATGCCTTGGAGCCCCTGGGTGGTGCAAATGGTTAATACCATTAACATGCTTGCTGCTAACTAAAATGTGGGAGGTTTGACTCTATCCAGAGGCATCTCAGAAGAAAGGCCTGGCAACCCACTTCCAAAAAATCAGTAATTGAAAGCCCTATGGAGCACAGTTCTAATCTGACACACATGGGGTTGCCATGAGTCAGAATCGACTCAATGCCAAATGTTTGGTTGGCTGGTAGACATGCCTTGTGTGGAGCTCCATTTAGTACAAAGCTTTTAAAAAGATGCTTCCCAGGTTATGCAGTTCATGGCCCAATACCTGGTGCAAGTCAGTGGGGGAGGTAAAGGAACTGCTAAGGCTAGTGTTGCTATACAGCCTTGACCTATTGTTGTTAGTTACTGTTACGTTGGCCCCGACTCATGGCACCCTTATGTGCAATAGAACAAAGCATTGCCCAGTCCTGTGTCATCTTCATGATCGCTGGTATGTTTGGTATTGTTTTGGCTATTGTGTCAATCCACCTCACTGAGGGTTTCCCTCATTTTTGCTGATCCTCTATTTAAACAAACATGGTGTCCTTTTCCAGGGTTTGGTCTAAATTGGTCTAGCAATTGAATTACACCTGAACCTACAAAAAACAAAAATCTTCACAACTGGACCGATAAACACTATCATGATAAATGAAGAAGAAACTGAAGATGTCAATGATTTCATTCTACTTGCATCAACAATCACCATCCCTGGAAGCAGCAGTCAAGAAATCAAACGACATACTGTGTTGAGCAAATCTGCTGCAAAAAACCTCTTTAAAGTTTTAAAAAGATGTCACTTTGATGACCTGACCCAAGCCATAGTCTTTTTTTTTTTTAATTGTACTTTAGATGAAGGTTTACAGAGCAATTAGTTTCTCATTAAACAGTCAATACACATTTTGTGACATCGGTTGCCAACCCCGCAACATGTCAACACTCTCCCCTTCTTGACCTTAGGTTCCCCATTACCAGCTTTCCTGTCCCCTCCTGACTTATTGTCCTCGCCCGTGGGTTGGTGTGCCCATTTAGTCTCTTTTTGTTTGATAGGCCTGTCTAATCTTTGGCTGAAGGATGACCCTCAGAAGGGACTTCAGTACTGAATTAAAAGGGTGTCCAGGGGCCAAGCCATAGTCTTTTCAATCACCTCATATGTATGAGAAAGTTGGATAATAAAAAAGGAAGACTTAAGAAGAATTGATGTGTACAAACTGTGGTGTTGGCAAAGAATCCTGAATACACCGTGGCTGCCAAAAGAATGAAACCCATCTTAGAAAAAATACAACTAGAATGCTCCTTAGAAGTGAAGATGGTGAGACTTTGACTCGCTCACATTGGACACGTCATCAGGAAAGACCAACTGCTAGTCTTGACCAAGAGGAAGGGAAATTGAGGAGCCGGGACCAAGGACTAATGAATGATATATAAAACTAAGACAAGCAATCTTCTCACTTTTAAGACCAGAATGCCCAGCTGAGTTTGTTTAAGGCTCTTTTGGCCTGTGAGCCCAAACGTGAACATTGTTGCTGCATGAAGACAGTACAATTTCTATCAGAGGTGCATTTCTGCAAGCTGGTTTGAGAAAGTGTTGTGAGTCTCCGACTTCTGGGGCCTACTCTACTTCCCAGGAAGGACACACACAGGACGGCTTCATAACTCCTGCTGTTCTTGGCAGTTTCTCCAGGGGACCTTATCCTTCCATAACCCTCAGTGATTCAAGTTGTGAAACTGGAATCACTCATTTTAATTTCCCGACTAAAAAACTCCAGTGGGAATAAGCCTTCCCCATGTAGAACTACTATCTCTACGGGAGTCAGAGAATAAAGTATAATTTTTCTCTCCAGATTCTGGCATGAATAGTATTCATAGTGATTCCACTTACAAACCAAAAATATTTATCGGAGTGTAAGCTAGAAAGACAGCCAGCATTCCCTGACTTCCTGAGAAGCCTCACAGCCACAGCAGTAGCACTAGTTTCAGGGACGGGTCATCCTCCAGGGATCACGCCCTGCTGTCTTGTTGATAACTGCATCCCTAAAGTGAAGGACAGTCATTTACTTTGAAAGGCAAGGCCCCAACTTACACAGAACACTCTCAAACGTTACATCATGGACGTGAACAGGTCACAGCACCCACCAGAATATGAGGCAAAAGTGAAAACCATTCCAAGATTGATTTAAAAAAAAAAAAGAAGAAGAACTGCCCCAAAGGGTTTGCAAGGAGTGGCTGGTGGATTCAAACTGCTGACTGTTTTTGGTTAGCAGTGAGCTCCTAACCACTGCCCCACCAGGGCTCCGCTCCAAGGGTGATAGGAACTGGAAATCTGAAAGGTGAAATAAAACACATCACCACTACTATAACCACCCCACCAAACTGTAAGATTTTCCCTGGGAATTTGGCTAAACTAACTATTTTAAGCAATGTAACCGAAGACAGAGTCCCTGGGTGGTAGAAACAGTTAACACAACTGGCTGCTAACTGAAAGGCTGAGTTCTGCCCAGAGGTGCCTTGGAAGAAAGGCCCCGCAATCTACTGCCAAGAAATCAGCCATTGAAAACGCTATGGAGCACAGTCCTACTGGGTCCTTACAGTTAAGGAACTCAGGATGAAATAATCCTGGGTTATCTGGGTGGGCCCTAAATCAAATGACAAGTGTCCTTATCAGAAGAAAAGATACAGACAGGAGAGGAGAGGACATGGAGGAGAAGGCAATGTGACGACAGGCAGAGATGAAAGTGATGCAGCCACAAGCCAATGAACTCCTGGAGGCATCAGAAGCTGGAAGAGACAAGGAAGGATTGTCCCCTAGAGCTTTCGTAGGGATTGCGGCCCTGCCGACACCTTGATTTCAGACTTCTGGCTTCCACAACTGTGTGAGGATAGATTTCTGTTGTTTAAGCCACCATATTTGTGGTTATTTGTTGCAGCAGCCCTAGGAAACTACAATAGCAACTAACAAGGATAGCAGATGAGAGAGGAATGCCGTGGCACTGGATTTCAGACATACCAACTCCAGTGTCCATCAAGAAAGAAGGAATGTTTTCATAATCTCAATTAGCTCTGCCATCATATATTTTTCTAGAAAAGCTTCCACAATGTCATTCCCCAGAGATGCTTATTATTCAGGCTTAAATCAGATACTTTGTCTTTGAACTTTCTTATCTAAGATAGACTGGGGTTGGGTTACTGTTCTTAACAATAAACTAGTGCCAAATAATCCTGAAATGCAGAGTCATCAAAACAAACGCTCTAACTCCAAGGAACTAGTTCACTTTTTCTTTCATGATTTTATCAAGCATTTATTAAGCATCTATTCCTGGCCAATGCACCTCATGCACAGCTACCATCTATTTGTAGGTGGAGGCTTGTGTGTTGCTATGATGCTGAACAGGTTTCAGTGGAGTTTCCAGACTAAGATAGACTAGGAAGAAAGGTCTGGTAATCAACTTCTGAAAATCAGCCAATGAAAACTCTACGGATCACAACAATCTGATCTACAACCCATCATGGGACTGGTGCAGGACTGGGTAGCATTTTATTCCATTATGCGTGGGGTTGCTATGATTCGGGGGCCTACTTAAGGGCAGCTAACAACAACAACAGTGCTTTAGACACTAGGCAAATTGGTTAGTCTAGCTAATTACAAAAGAGACACCGGTTATCCCCACATATTCACATGTGTATCACTATCTAAATATGACCAACCAAGCTTTTCTAATCTCGGCTGTATGAACTCTATTTAGACTCCATGCTTTCATTTACCCACTGACACTAATTTGCACATAAGCCAACCCTTGCTATTTTTACATCTCTGGTGAGTAGGGAAAAATACATTTTTGTAAATGCCCCAAACACTGAGGCACACGCAGCAACACTTTTTATATGATTGATAGAAGCTGTTCACATCAGTCTGCAACCCTCTTTCAAAAGCTTACCAACGAAAAGAGTCAGAAAAACATCAAGGTAGAGGCTGGGGACATGAGTCATTTCCCCTCATAAAATGCACACAGGTCGTGCAGGAAAAAGTCCTAATATTTAGAAATATTTAGTGAAGTGTTTAGGGGTGACATGTCACGGTAGCTATAATTTACTCCAAATCGTTATTGCAAAAAAATAAAATATATGAAGCAAGTGTGGCAACATGTTAATCATTAAATCTAGGTGATGGGAATATGAGTGTTTTCTACTTTTCCATATGTTTAAAAACTCTCAAAAACAAAATAAAATGAAGATACATATTTATACATAGGGATATCCTTCCCTCGTATTGATACTGTAAGTATTTTCAGGCTGATTGTCTCAATAAAGGGATGCTGTCTGCTTGAATTAGACATGCCCATTCGAAGCTGCAGTTCTGTGCAAGCAAGCTCGGTTCTTAACTGCTCTTTGGTTCTATTTATGGAAGAAAAGACACATCTATTGAGAAAAAGCAGAGTACCAAAAAGAAAAAGAAAAAGCAGCGTTGGCACAGGAACAGGAAAAAAGCACTGCATTGATGGTGTTTTTTGCTCATCACAGACAGCCAAGCATGCTGCTTTAACTGCTGGCAGGGCGTTTCACTCAAGCACATCTTGTGTATATGGAATTTATGCCTCCAAACAGACACACCAGCCAGGGAACTGACTCAGGGCCCACCCACAGCATCCCCGACACAGGAAACAGGCAGGCATAATAAGAGAGGGGACTCACAGTTCTGAGTAGAGGAAGTGCAGATTGCCCACATTGTCAATGTAGTTAGCAGGACTGAGCCAAGGTAAGACCAGTAACAAAAGCGCCTTCATTTTCCGTGCAGGGTGCTGCTTTCCTCCTGGCCACCTCCTCTCTGTCAGCTGCAGAGGCCCCAGCCAGCCAAGCCCCTTTAAACAAACCTTGCCATGTCCCTACAATCAGTAGATGATAAGGAGTCTGACTGAAAGCCCTTAGATGAAGTCACGCGTCCAAATCATGGACCTGTGAGTGGATTACTTGCTCTGCCTCTCAGATGGGGAGATGGGAGAACGGAGGGACTCAGCATGGTTAGCGAGAGGCTAAGGCTGAGAGCAAGCAGGCTGGTGCCCAGGGAAGGGACCTGCCTCCTCCTGGAGGATGCGGACTGGTTCTTGGGAAGCAGCTGGTACATTTACATCACTGGCTGGGAGCAGATGGGCTGGAAGCTAAACTGAGCTGAAAGAGGGCATGAACATGGCACATTCAGACCCCACAGTGTGAACAAGCAAATAACCAAAAGCTGTCCTACAGCTTGCTCCAGTAAGACACTGTAAGAAATTAGCATCTTTGAAACATTGCCTGGAGAGTTGAGCTCAAAGTGAGCCTTCAGATATTGTGAAACAAGAGTGCTTTAAATATAAACCAACTCCATGTCTCCTGAGTGCTGCATGTATATTAAGAATATGCATTTAAGACATTTTACCTACCACTGTCCCACTACACTAACATATATGTAAGAGAAGGGTCGGCTTTCTTGCTAATTTAAAAAATTTGCAAATAAATTGCCCTTATGCAAGAAAACCCTATGGAGCTCAGTTCTACTGTGCAACACATGGGGTTCACCATGAGTTTGAGGCCCTCTTGAGGGCAGCTAACAATAACAACAACATACAAGAATAGGCTGTGTCATTCTCTCTGAGAATAACCAAGAGCGTAAACAGACATCAAGTTCACTCCAAACAATGCACAGATTCCTGTTCTGTGAGAAAAGGAGTCGCCCCATTCCTCCTTCTCCCCTGAGTAACTGGATTAAGCTGTGACACTAGCTGCATGACCCTGGGCATTTCATTGAAGTTCCTGAGCTCCAGTCACCTCATCTTTGAAATGGAGCCTTACTTGCCTGGTGGACCACACCATCTCTCCCAGCTTCAAAATCTGTGATTCGAGACTGTACCACTCGTCCTAACATTAGGACTTTCTTTGCATGCCTAAGCTCTGGAATGCCATAGAAGCCACCAGAACTGCCCTCTATCCCATTTTCAAGAACATTAAAATCCACTTTGCCAACTGAAGCCCTAATCTTAGTAGAAATAGCTCAAAGGAATAGTTATGTTGACAACCAAGCAATTGTAACAAACTAGACTTTATAGGAAGAAGACCAGAGACCAGTTTATAGGGTGAGATCAACCCCAATTAACTATGTATTAAGGAATTTGGCATCAGACATCTGTATTCACTTGAGGTAGTGCTAAAGGAATTTAAATACAGCAGACCCTTAGAGTGTGGAGATTTAACTTCTACAGTTTAGATCAGAGACAGGCAACCTTGATGACACATAATGATATATAATACTTTATAATTCTGTTGAGGCCCAAACTTGAATTCCATTCTCTTTAAGGCTGGTGTGCCAGAGTGAGTCAGAGCTGGTGAACAGCAATAAAAAGGAAGTTGGATTGGTATTTAGGTGCTGGAGTCAGACAGGCCTGAGTTTGAACCCCAGCTCTGCCACATACTAGCTGTGTAACACTGGGGATGTTGCTTAACCTCTCTGAACCTCTATTTCTTCCTCTGTAAAAGAAAGACAATAATAATAGTGTTTAACTCACCGTGTTGTTAGGAGGATGGAGTGAGATTATGCTTATAAATTACAAAGGGCTCAGTGAGCGTTGTTGTTAGTTGCCGTCAAGTCGACATGTACAACAAAATGAAATGTTCTTCATGATCATCGGTATGTTTGAGTCCATTATTGCAGCTTCTGTGTATTTTAAGTGGCTTCCAACCTAGGGGGCTTATTTTCCAGCACTATATCAGACAGTAGTCTTGTGATCCCTACGGTTTTCATTGGCTAATTTTCAGATGTAAATCACCAGGCCTTTCTTCCTACTCTTAGTCTGGAAGCTCTGCTGAAACCTGTCCACTATGGGTGATGCTGCTGGTATTTGAAATACTGGTGGCATAGCTTCCAGCATCACAGCAACACGCAAGCCAGCACAGTATGACAAATTGACAGACAGGTGGTGGAAATCAGTGTTAGCTATTATTATTAAAAAAAAAACAAACCTGTTGCCATCGAGTCGATTCTGACTCATAGAGACCCTACAGGACAGAGTAGAACTGCCCCATAGGGTTTCCAAGGCTGTAGTCTTTACGGAAGCAGACTGCCACATCTTTCTCCCACAGAGCAGCTGGTGAGTGTGAAGTGCTGACCACTGCACCACAAGGGTTCCTTGCTATTGTTAATAATAGCTAGCAAATGAGCCAAGCTGGCAGCTCAGCACCTGTCTCCAAGAGGCTTTGTTATTCTTTTCTCATCTCTTCTTTCTTCTTGCACTGTTAGGGAAATTACATGTTATAGTCTTTTCCTGAATCTGGAGTTTTACAAAGTCCTGGGACATGTTCCTTTTGAATGCCCAGGATCTACTATAGAAACCATATCTGATAAGCAACATGGTATATAATACACGGTGTGGGCTTCATACTGTTATTGGATTGTATTTCTGATAATCGGTTGTGTCAGGTTGGCTCTCCAAGCCTCTATAAAAAGAGAAGTAAGGCTCTCTGCCCTCTCATCTCTTTGCATTTCAAAATGATAAAATTAATTAATAGATGTGAATACAGTAAAAAAACAAAAGTACTGTTTTTTGTTATTGCTTTATGTCACTATTGCCTATCTAATTTCCCCTCTTCCTTATAACAGAACCCAGGTTTTATTCACAGCAGTAATGTGCTTAGGCTCCCTTACAGCTAGGGGTAACTGTGTTATACAATTCTGGCCAATGAGGTATTAGCAGAAATTGCTGGGTGATGCATTCCTAAAAGCTCTTTAAAAGGAAGCAGTTTCAGTTTTCACACTATATTTTTCCCTTCCTGTCTTGTCCTTCCTGCCTGAAACTTGAATGTGAAGCTGGAGGCTGAGCAGCCATTTTGAGACTGGAAGTGACAAGTTTGAGGATGAAAGTTGAACTGAAAAGCAGAATGAGGACTGAATCCTTGATGGCATCTGGCAACATCATACTAGCCCTGGACTTTTACTTCTTGACTTTTTGTGACATAAGAGAAATAAAACTTTTAGATGGTTAAGCTACTATAACTTGAATTTTCTGTTACCTACCTTCAAATATGGAAACCCTGGTGGCGTAGTGGTTAAGTGCTACAGTTGCTAACCAAAAGGTCGGCAGTTCGAATCCACCAGGCACTACTGGGAAATGCTATGGGACAGTTCTACTCTGTCCTATAGGGTCACTATGAGTTGGAGTCAACCTGACGGCAACAGGTTTGGTTGGTTTTTGGTACCATCAAATATAATCCTAACACAGCCCCTTGGGGACAAAATCCCACCCTCAAATGGTCACGGATTGTTCTGTAGCTTCCTTGCCAGTAAACAGTCCTAACTCAAACCCTTGTACCCTCTACATCTTCTCTTTCTGCAGTTAAATCTTCCTTGCACTGTAGACAGCTAACTGGGCCTGTGTTGAACTCAACACATTGCAGAAGCAAGCCACCAGACAGAAGCGAAGGTCAATAGAGGTCCTAAAACAGAAAATTCCAGGACCCTGGGTACAAAGTTAATCAAGAAAATAACCCCAGGGAGCTTTCGGCCAGGTGTGTCTTGAGCCAATTATATCACATTTTCATTCAGGGCAGTTTTCAAAACACTGAACAATGATCTCTTTATTCATTCTAGTAAATACTTAACAAGGGTCAGCTTTATTATCCACCATTACTACAAAATAAGAGCAAAAAAGAAGGGCAGTGACTTGCACTACAAAACAAGTCAATGTGTGTGTGTTTTCAATCTCTCTCTTTTATCTTTAAAATGCCACTTCTTCAGAGGCAGAGATCATGGCTTGTATAGCTTATTCTTCCATTCAGGGTTTGGCCTACTGTGGATCCTTGATAAATATTATATGCAGGTGACGGTATTACACAATGAAGACATAGTCTTAAGCCTAAGGTGACTCCCACTCAGGGTCAAGGAAGTGAAAGCTTCGCCTCCACACAGCCTCTCAGTGACTGGGCAGATGGTCTGGGTTAGAATAATAGTTAAATTCTCTCAGCCTGCCTAGTTTATATTCATTAAAATGCCATGAGCCAAAGAGTATTTTTTTTAAAACTCATCGCATTTTAAATATGGAAACCAAGGTGCAAGATTTAGAAACAAAAGCTATTTTCCAGCACATGTGTAAGACAACACTCCCATATGAGCAACCACCAACCTGGAGGCCTCATATAGAAATCTAAGGAAAATACTTGCCTCCTCGTAACTTCATTTTCCTAGTTCAAGAGACTCCAGAGGCTGTAACTACTTAATCTTCTTCATGTCCGTTCTGAGGGGAGGAAGAAGTGGTCCACTGGCCCAAAAGGGCTCTCAGTCAGGCTCTGGATTAGCTCCAAATTCTTAACCCTGCCTATAAAATGCCAAGAGGGTGGGAGTATAAGGGAGTATATATTAAGCACCTGATGACTAATATATACAATATATTTTTGGAAATGCTGGTTTTAACCTTCTTAGGAAGCTGAAGTGTGATGAGCTTCAAAGGCAGGTGTCGAGGCCCAACACCTCATTTATGTGGGAGCTTTCCTCTCCACAGAGACCGGCTGATTGGCGCCTGTGAAGGACTCCGAAGCTGCAATTTCAATTAGTTTTGGTTTCTTTCCTCACTGTTGTTTTTCAGAAGTGCATATCATTATCAGCTGAGTGTTAATCAGGCCTGTATCTTGGGCTTCCTTGAGTTGTGTGGGTCACATACACTGTGTGGGCGGGTGAATGAAATTCAGCTCCAGCCGCTGAGTGTGCGTGAGATCTCACTCCTGGACACCCCGTTTGTCCCAATGGCCTCTTCCCAGCCTTTTCCCTTTCCCACTTCTGTTCCAGCTTCACCCTTAGAACCATGTGTCATCTTATCTCTACTTTTAGTGATATCCTTGGCCCCAAATCAGTTTTTGAGGTGAGGAGATGAGGAGAAGCTGCCTGGTGTCCAATTTCTCTCCAGAAAGTACCTCCATTTCTTTCCCTCTCTCTCTCTCCTCTCTCACTTCTCCCTCACAAAACTGTGGTAGGCAAAACAATGACCCCTTCAAAGATGTCCTGATTCTAATCCCTGGAACCTGTGAATGTTACCTTACATGACAAAAGGGACTTTGCAGATGTTATTAAACTAAGGATCTTGAGATGGGGAGATTATATGGAATCATCAGGATTATCCAGGTAGGCCCAATGTAATCACAAGGGTCCTTATAAGAGGGAGGCAGAAATGCCAGTCAGAGAAGATGTAATGATGAAAGCAGAGGCAGAGACAGTGAAATATGGAGATGCTATGCTGCTGGCTTTGAAGATGAAGAAAGGAGACCATGAGTCAAGGAATGCAGGGAGCCTCTACAAGCTAGAAAAGGCAACGAAACAGATTCTTTCCTAAAGCCTCCAAAAGGAATGCAGCCTTGCCAACAACTTCACTTAAGCCCACAAGCCCCATTTCAGACTTCTGACCTCCAGAACTGTTAAGATAATAAATTTGTGTTGTTTTAAGCCACTAAATTTGTGATAATTTGTTATAGCAGCAATAGGAAACTAATAAAGCCCCAAACACAAACGTATACCGTATTTTTTGCATATAACACACTAATGTAAATAACATGCCCAACCATATAACGTGCAGAAATGATGAAATTAAGTAAAACAGTTCTGGCACAGTGTGCACATTATTTGCAAAAAAAAAAATATATATATATATATATATGGTAAATTGTAAAACATAAGGAGCACAGGAAAGTGATTTGTGTGAAAGAGGCTATTCCAGAGTCTTTTCTCTTCCTGTTCCTCACCTCCCCCTCCAGGTGTTATTCCGGTCTTGGCCCTGGCTCTGCACCAGCCCCTGTCGGCATCTTCTTACCTCTAACTCCAAGCCTACTTCCCCTTAGACAAAGCCCATCATACTGGATGAAACTTGCAAGAAGGGTCACAAACAGACTCCCTTAACCCCTTCTCCTCTGGTCATGCCTTCTTCCAGGGAATCAAAGATGTGGGGAAACCTAGTTTGTTGTTCTTGTTAGCTACTATCCAGTTGGCCCTCAGCTCATGGTGACACCATGCACAACAGAATGAAATGCCACCCGGTCCTGTGCCATTCCCGTGATCAGCTGTGGATAGAACCGTTGTGATCCACAGGGTTTTCATCGGCTGATTTTCGGAAGGAGATTGCCAGATCTTTCTTCCTGGTCTGCCTTAGTCTGGAAGTTCCACTGAAACCTGTTCAGAATCATAGCCACACACAAGCCTCCACTGACACATGGATGGTGGCTGTGCATGAGGTTCACTGTCTGGGAATTGAACCTAGGTCTCCCACATGGAAGGTCAGAATCCTACCATTGAACCACCACTGTCTTCTCATCCTAGTTTAAACACCAGCAATAACAGGGTCAGCTGCAACTAACAAAGCCAAGTTAGATACATTTGGCTCAACATCTTGGGGAGAAAAATGAGTTCAACATAATTAGTATGGAAAACATGTGCTAAGTATTACACTCAGGCCATTGCTTTTGATGCCAAGTTCCATGTTACAGAATCACTGCATGCCCTCAAAGACAAAGACTCAGATTCATGACCTAAGGTATGTGACCTTTAACAAAAAATACCTGTGCCTGCCTCCTGTCCTTGTCATGACAGGACCCAAGATAAACACCAGCTTCCACATTTTCTCTTACAAAATAACTGTAATAATGCCAACAATTGCCATTATTGTTCACCCTTTATTAAGTACCTTAAATGTTCTAAGAGAGTGCATCATGTGGAACAAGACACAGTGCCGTTCCTGAGTCGTCCGCACAAAGAATGCCCAGGAACATGACAATGTAAGTAGACAAAATAAGACACAGACAGGTGGAGCAGGAATGTTGACCATCAGAAGATACAAAAAATTCTGTCAATATGTGTACCTAGGCAAGAAAGATAGTGGAACGAGTCGCCTGGGGGACAAAAATTTTCTCCTTTTCAATTTCTCCTTTTAAAACTTACTTGAAAACACCTCACACTTTCACAAGGTGTTGTTGTTGTTAGATGCCATCGAGTCGGCTCTGACTCATGGTGACCTTATGTCTAACAGAACGAAACATTGCCAGTTTCTGCGCTATTCTCACAATTGTTGGTATGTTTGAGTCCATTGTTTTGTCTATTGTGTCAGTACATCTCACGGAAGTTTCCCTCGTTTTTGCTAAGTCTCCACTTTACCAGGCATGATGTCCTTTTCTCCTTTTAAAACTTGCTTGGAAACACTGCACACCTTCACGAAGAATAGCGAGGCTTTTTCAACTCCCACACAGAGGAAATTCTAATAATCGTGGGTCAGTAGGGAGAAATTTTTTTAAGTGAAAAAACAAGCAATGTTCACCAGGATATCTTTATGGGGATCATGAGCCCCAGAGAAAGCTGTTAATCTGATCTTTCCAAAGTTTTTCACATTTCAAAACACACACACAGCAACAATTATGGGTGGTGGTTACACAACATGATTAATGTGATTGAAATCACTATATTCCTAAAAAATGTAAAACTGGCAAATGTTGTGTTATATATATTTTTACAAAAACAACAACAACAAAAATAGAGTAGTTGCTGATGCTCTTTATGTAAAACCAAACACCTCATGGGATTTGTTTTCTTGTTTGGAGGCTTAGGGTCATGGTTTCATAGGACAGCCCCGTCAATTGGCCTTATAGTATTTTTAGTGCTTCTGTTCTACTCCGTAGTTCATTGCAGAGTGCCTGGGGTCTTAAAAGCTTGCAAGTGGTCATCCAAGGTATAACAACTGGTCTCTAATCACCTACCGCAGCAGAGGAAAAAGGAAAGTCAGAAATCGGAGGAGAAAATGGAATGCGTGTCTAATTGCCTCCATGAACTACTGTCTCCTTTGCTGTGAGACTAGAAGAACTGGTGCCTGGTACTGGCTACTATTACTGGTTGTTTTGATCAAAGACTCTATAGAAGAATCCTGATTAAAAGGGGAGGAAATATGGAACAGAATTTTAAATTCTCAGTGGAATCCAGACTTTCTGGGGAGCCATTAGGCTGGATAAACCCCCAAAACTATTGACCTGAAATAATCTATAAACCTTAAACCAAAACTATCCCCTGAAGTCTTTTTTAAACCAAACAATAACTTACCTTAATTAGTAAAGAATGTCTGCCTTGAGCATTGTGTGCTTTTAAAGAATTATCTTTAGATGATCAAAATGACAACAGCAACTCAAAAGGTTAGATGAGAAGCTTACAGGGATAGTGAGCTTTAATGTAGAGGAATAATTTGGAAAAAGATAGCAAGAATGGTTGCAAAACTTAAAGAACGTAATCAATGTCACTGAATTGTACACGTAGAAATTGTTGAACTGATGTAAGTTTTGCTGTGTGTATTTTCACCAAGTAAAATAAAATAAATTATTAAAATAAATAAAAATTAAACACACACAGACATATAACATCATCTGTCATCTGCTGCTTCTTCACACTGAACCAGCACCACTAAAACCTAAAATGTTTCTTAGTTTGAATTAATTCTTTAATTGGTTACAAAGAAAAAGAGAATCAGGCATCTCGTGGTGTACCCGGGGCATTTGAGGTCACCTATGTCTGTGGGGGACAAGGCAAGTCCCAGCTGCCCCCACAAGGGCCGGGGTTTCTCAGGTCCGCTGAAAAGAAGGACTTACCTCGTTTGAAAGTGATTCTCGAGATCACAGCGCTGCAACACCTCAGAGCAGTGCTCCTTGAAAGGGCAGGTCACCATCAGCTTGTTGAGGAGCTTGTTGACCAGGATGCTGGACTTCTTGCAGTGCTGCAGAACCACAGGCTTGCGATCCACAGGGCAGAAGTCCTTCTCCACCAGGAAGTTGGTGAGGCAGAGTGTGCAGTAAGTATGTCCACAGGGAGTGTCCAGGGGGTCCAGCAATGCTTGCAGGCAGATATGGCACATGAGGTCGTCGTCCACGTCTTCCGTGTAGGTGTAGAAGTGGTTTTCCTCAGAGGAGTGGACTTGGCCACACACCACACACAGGGGTTCACGGCTGGGGTCCGGGTCATTGGCAGGGTCTGGCTGGTTCATGGTTGACTGGGAGACAATATGGTAGGAAACCCAGAAAAAAAATACTTCCTTGGGAGCAATCAGTATCTTCTAGGAGCCATCCACAAACCTAAAAGAGAATAAAATGGCTCATCTTTCCTTTCAAAACAACCTGGAGGCCTAGGCTTGTGGTGGACATGAGGCAGGGCTGCCTAGTGAACAGGGGACTGAGCTAGGATTCAGAAAGCCAGGGTTTAGTGCCCACCCTGGGAAGGAGTGACATGAGCGTGGGCCAGTGACCGTCTCGTTATGCCTCAGTTTTACACATCCCTTCCACTGCGGATAATGTCTACTTTTAACATCCTCATGTTGGTGTAGTAAAACTCAGTTGGGTAATATCTGTTAGATGCCTACAGTGACTCAAAAGAAATGTGTTCGAAGAAATGTAAGGCCTTATCAATGAAATTAAATAGACAAATGATTTATAAAATTCTCTGTCAGGTCAGGACAAGAAGAAAAACATTTAATCCTCTGACGGCTTTCTCTTACCTTTCTTCCCCACCTTTCTCCAAAATTCAGAAAACGTAGGACGTTACAGCCTTTGTATAAATCACCTGAGAAACTATAGCTGTTGAGTTCTTTTCATTTTTAGTACGGTGAAAGCATTGTTTTCTTTTGTATGCATTTTAATCAGTCAGTCAGTCATTTAGTGGTTAGGTAAGCTCTGGAGCTACACTGCCTGGGTTCAAATCCCACCACCATTGTGGGCCAATTATTTAAGCCTCTGTAAAAGAGGGATAGTAATAGCCTACCCCAGAGGATTGTTGCAAAGATTAAATAAGATATGCTACTAAAGCACTTAGATCTGTGCCTGGCATATAGTAAGTGCTCAATAAATATTAGCTACTATTCTTACATGGATTAGTTACTAAATTGTCTCCAAACTAGCTCTATCAGCCTAGAAACTGAAGACCATAGTTCCTATAAGGAGCCTTTTAACTTTATATTAAAATTAATTAATTAATAGTAATATTAATTAATATTAATATATATTATTATTATATATATTTCTTTCGACTCTGTAGACTACTATCACAGTATGTATTTTCTTTTGGTATTCAGTTCCAAATTCTATGGAGTCGACTTGGACTCATGGCAACCCATGTGTGTTTGAGTAGAACTGTGCTCCATAGGGTGTTCATGGTTGATTTTTCCAGAAGTAGACCACTGGGGCTTTCTTCCAAGGTGCCTCCTCCTTTGGTACAGGAGTCTGAAATAATGAAGTTTTCCAACATGCCTGATTTACAACAAAGAAGTCTCCTGGATAATCAGTCAGTAAATACTTCTCAAGAGCACCAACGTTGAGCCAAGAGTGAGTTCAGTAGGGAGAAGAACTTCAAGAGTTTTAACACACTTTTGCTCTCCTAGAGTCTTCAGTACAGAGTGGAGGCGGACATGCACAAAAGTAATTACAATCTCAGGTAGTAAGTGTAAACAGAGGTAGGTGCCAGGAGACTCCGGGTCAACTGTCCTAATTAGATTAAGAATACCGCCTGCCCCACCCCCAACCCAACTTTCTCCTTTTTAAAAAGTAAACAAAAAGAGCTTTCCTCAAGAACATGAAGATACGTGTATAACCTAACAGGAAACTAGCCACATGTGGAAATAGCATGGCAGTCATAAATTGCATTACATCTTTTTTCTTTTACAAATAAAGTACGAGGTTGTTTGTACAAACATAGCCTTATCTTGGAAAGAAAATACACTGAGTTCAAACTTTCATTGAGTCAGCTTTGTGTTTACATTTCTGTGCTACACTAATATGCCTGAAAGAACACTCTGGTCAAGAGGTTGAAGTGAAATGCCCCAAATATGAAAACATTTAGAAATCATAGAATTTTATTTAATATCAAAAGAGACCACAGAAGGTTAAGGTAGAGAGTGCAAGAGGGGATGAACTTGTTTCCAGTCAAGTTTCATGGAAACCTACACAGCTGGTATTTATCCACAAGACTGACAGAAGGTTCTGGAACCACACAGGAAGTTCTTTCAATGGCACCAGAAAGAGTTGAAAAATAAACAAGAAAATAGAAATGGGCCACCCAAAAGATCATCAACTATAGAGAAAAAAGGTTTACATATTATGAACTAAAACTTTAGATGTTTTAAAGTTTCTCTTTCAGAGTTTCTTCTTATATTCCCACGTGTTTTGGTCTTTCCCATTCTTTGTCATTGTGTTGTAGGGGAAAGCCCTGTAATAGGAATGCAGGTTGTAGCTCTGGTTGTTCCAGTGAAAAAAACAACTTCATATTTCTGAGCCATTCCCTTATCAGTGAGATGGTACAGTTGGACCAGGTTTTTGGTTTCCAGAAGGTGTTCAGGTGGGTGTCAGGTGTCTCAAGGCCTTAGGGCAGAGGGAGTGGGAAAGGCGGAGAATGGAGCTCTGCCCATGTCCCCACCCCACCCCACCCAGTCTCAGCTTTGCTTTTATTTCTTTGGCTCACCAGGCTCCTCATACTATTCTGTTCAAAGAACCCTTAAGGAGCTCTGGTGGCGCAACAGTTAAGCTCTTGGCTGCTAACTGAAATGTTGGCGGTTCGAACACACCCAGAGGCTCTGCGGGAAAAAGACCTGGCGATCTGTTCCTGTAAAGATTGTTGTTGAGTGCTGTCGAGTTGATTTCGATGCACAGTAACCCTATATGACAGAGTACAACTGCCCCATAGGGTTTCCTAGGTTGTAATCTTTACAGGAGCAGATTGCCAGGTCTTTTCTCCCTCAGAACCACTGAGTGAGCTCAAATCGCCAACTTTTAGTTAGCAGCTGAGTGCTTAACCACTGCACCAGCAACGCTCCTCCCTGTAAAGATTAC
>NW_004444037.1:6933908-6936860 GCF_000243295.1 Trichechus manatus latirostris | reverse complement strand
TCGCCAGTCTTTTGTTAGCAGCTGATAACCACATGCCCCACCCAGGGACTCTGAATAACTTGTCAATAACACAAAAAAGAAACAAACCCCACCTGGGCTGTTTGACGCCACACTCTGCTCCTAACCTGCTCACCAATTTTCTTGATTATTACTAGATAAAATTCTGATAATGTAACTAATCAAATAGAAAGTTTTCAATCTCTTTAGGTACTATGGCAAGGAGGTATTCCCAAAATCTCTGAATAAAAGGGTTTTTTGACTTTACTCAGTGTGTAAATGCCTGAGACAGAATGAATGGAATGGGTTAAGAAAATGGCATGTTTTAGCTCCGACTCCATTCTTTTCTCTTTCTTTTTTTTTCTTTTTTTCCTGAGAGCAGTTTGAACTCCCTGGCACTTTCCCATGCGGGTAAATCAGGTTCTTAATATAATATTAACATAAACACTGCTGTGTATATTTTCTGACTTTGCTTTAGACTAAATAAAGCCTATATGAATAGAAACAGATTATGAGAGATTTGACTAAACAAGCAGTGTCGACTCTGAAGAACTAGGTAGACTTTTAAAACATGATTAGTATCATCTACCTGACATTTATTATTTCCAGTTTACAGCTTATAAACATGTATGATGCTTTCAGACATAGATGTGTATTGCTGTTGAATTGAGAAGAAATTAGTAAAAATCATTAAAACTTAAAAGGTAAACTATTTTCTCCCTCAAAGAGTAAGAGAGTGGGCCTGTCAGCTTTGAGTCCCTTTAAATTTATACAATGCATGGGCCCTCAGCATGGGCAGAGGTAAACAGAGAGAGCTGTAATACAGCTTTTTGCAGTTTGGAGTGAGAAAGTTTAGGGAAGTGGATTCCCTCCTGAGGTGTGTGTGGGTGCGTGGTTTAGGAACTTCATTGGAACAATATTGGGACTTAGGAAACACCCTTTCTCCCTCCCTTCTGGTTTGGGGTAGATTAGGAGCCTGAGGCAGCTTTTGTTGTTGTGCGTTGCTGAGTTGGCTCAGACTCATGGTGACTCCATGTACAACAGAACAAAACACTGCCTGTCCTGCTCTTCAGGATCACTGGTATGCTCAAGTCCATTGTTGTGGCCACTGTGTATTCTGAGAGCCTTCCAACCTAGGGGACTGATCTTCTAGCACTATATCAAGCAATATTCTGTTGTGATCCATAAGTTTTCATTGGCTAAGTTACACCTCAACATAAAGAAAACAAAAATCCTCACAACTGGGTCACTAAGCTACATCATGATAAATACAGAAAACACTGAAGTTGTCAAGAATTTCATTTTACTTGGATTCACAATCAACGACCGTGGAAGCAGCAGTCAAGAAATCAAACAACATATTTCATTGGGCAAATCTGCAGCAAAAGACATCTTTAAACTGTTGAAAAGCAAAGATGTCACCTTGAGGACTAAGGTGAGCCTAACCCAAGCCATGGTATTTTTAATCGCCTCATAGGCATGTGAAATCTAGACAATGAATAAGGAAGCCTGAAGAAGAACTGATGCCTTTGAATTATGGTGTTGGCAAAGAGTATTGAATATACTATGGACTGCCAGAAGAAGGAACAACTTGGAAGAAGTACAGCCAGAACACTCCTTAGAAGTGAGGATGGAGAGACTGCGTCTCACGTACTTTGGACATGTTATCAGGAGCGACCAGTCTCTGTAGAAGGACATCATGCTTGGGTAAAGTAGAGGGTCAGTGAGAAAGAGGAAGACCCTCAATGAGATGGATTGACACAATGGCTGCAACAATGGGCTGAAACAGCAATGATTGTGAGGATGGTGCAGAACCGGGTGGTGTTTCATTCTGTTGTACATAGGGTCCCTAGAAGTTGGCACCTAATATGTTTTGGAAGTAGATCACCAGGTCTTTCTTCCTAGTCTGTCTTAGTCTGGAAGCTCTGCTGAAACCTGTCCACCATGGGTGGCCCTGCTGTAATTTTAAATACCAGTGGCATAGCTTGTGGCATCATGGCAACTCACAAGTCCCCACGGTACAAAAAACTGACAGACAAGTGGTGGGAGACAGCTTTTAGAGATATGTATAGTTAAAACTGGAGTTCCTGGGTGGTGCAAATGGTTAACATGCTTGGCTGCTAACCGGAAAGCGGGAGGTTTGAGTCCATTCCAGCTACCTCAGAAGAAAGCCCTGGTGATCTATTTCCAAAAAATTAGCTCTACTCTGACACATGTGGGGTCACCAAGAGTCAGAACAGACTCAACGGCAACTGATTTTTTTTTTTTTTTTTTGGATGGTCAAAACCACCAATGTAGTGCTAAGAAGTGCCAGGAAAAATCTCCATCTCCATTTGTCCTCAAAGCTGGCTTCCCTTCCCACCAGTTTATGGTTTCACCTGAAACAGGTACAGAAGCTCCTCTGACTACTAACTTTCAAACTCTGAACTTCCACGGCTGAAAACAAAGATACATACCAGAGCATACATACGGAAGCAGACTGCCACATCTTTCTCCCATGGAGTGGCTGGTGGATTGGAACTGCCAAACTTTCAGTTAGCAGCCGAGCACCTTAACCACTGTGCCACCAGGGCTCCCTATTATTATTTGGCATGCTGCACCAATAATTGCACATTTTCCTCGTATTGAAAGGATAAGACTTGCCTCTGAAGCATCTCTTGAATGCTGCATGCATGAGTCATAGTTTTCCAACAATAGTGACTGGATTTCATATTATTAAAAAGACCCCATTCTTACAGTCAAATCAAAGTATGCCCTGCATTGGTGCTTTCATCTTGTGAAAGATGGAAAGTTAGCCATAAATTCTTTTAGATGAAAGGGAGACTCGAGAGGTGGTCTTTAAATGAAACAGACCTTTACTACTTTATAAAATAGATCATTCTGCATTTGGATAGCTCTAACAATTAGGAAAAAATAATCCATATATTCAGCCAAAATTTGTCCCCCCCTAGAACT
>NW_004444037.1:6930219-6932925 GCF_000243295.1 Trichechus manatus latirostris | reverse complement strand
TCAGTTTTGCCATTCTGCTAGGCTTAAAATGAGCCATCCCAGAGGCGGAAGCAGGGACCTGACTACCACCAAGAAGACGACACGGGAGCAGAGTGCATCCGCTGGACCCTGGATCCCTGTGCTATGAACCTCCTAGGTCTGGGAGACAGAGAGAGAGAGCTGTGACACTGGAAATGGTGAGAGACAGTGAGAAGCGGCAGCAGAGGCCTGCAGTATGACTGAGAAGAGGCTGAAAAGAACCTAACTGTAACCTGTTACTTCCCTAATAAAATCCATAACTGTGTGTTCTGTGTGACCATTGCAAGAATTATCGAACCCAATAGAGAAGTAAAGAATGCCATGGGAGAGACAGTTGGTGTTAGAACTGATAAAAATGTTGGAGAGAGGAGGTATGCCTGACCTCTACCTCATAGGCATTAGCCTTGGGCTGTTGATCTTAATACTCCTTCCCCCTCATGAAATTAGAGGAGGTCAGATGCTGCCCCCACACCATTTTTACACACAGTTCTGAGAAAATTTATCCTTCCTCTTTTTCAGAATACTTATCTGTGGAGCAGGAGACACTGACCTGAGATCTGGAGAAAGCTATTAGTAATTCTTGGCCACAGAGGGGAAAAACCCAAGGGTAATAAAGTAGAAAAGCCGAGAGCTTTCAAAAGCAAAAACAGGGACTATGAATACAATTCAGATAATGCGAAGATATTTAATGGCATTGACCAAAAAACCAAACCCGTTTTGGTCGAGTCGATTCCTGACTCACGGCGACCGCACGTGTTAGAGTAGAACTACTCCATAGGGTTTTCTTGGCTGTAATCTTTATGGAAGCAGATTGCCAGGCCTTTCTTCCCTGGCACTGCTGCGTGGGTTGGAACTGCCAACCTTTAGGTTAGTAGTTGAGTACAAACCGTTTGCATCCCCCAAGGACTTTTAACAGCATTAGGTGGACTTACACAAACAAAAGAAATTTCTCAGTGGCTAAACAGTTCAGTATTAGAATCCACAGTGTACAGCATGATCCCTAGAATTAATGGTATTCTGGGAATTTTCTAAATTATAATAGAGTGGGCTGTCACTTTTGGTTGTAAGCATTTCTTTATTTTGGTCAATTTTGTTGTTCTGCAATGTACTGACATATAAGTAACACAAGAAAAGAGATACAGTTTCCATTAAAATAAATGGCAAATCAGAGACCTTTATTTTCTCCTACGAATAACACAAATATTAACTTTCACTGAAATTCCCTAATAAATGAAAAAATTAAAATAGTGACAGGCTGAGGGTAGCTGACGGTGGGGCAGTGGGAAGGACCAGGAGCCCTGCAGCTCCTGATGCTCCTCATCCCACACCCCCAAAATATTGCACAGATACTTGAAAAGCAGTGTTTAAGGAGGTGACCTAGTCACCTTGGACCATTACAGTTTTCCTCTTTATCCAGGAAAAGGACACCTGGGAAGCCTTGCTTATAGAAAGTTCCAGCTTTGCCTATGTCAGGTGTCATGGATTGAGTTGTGTCCCCCCAAAATATCTGTCAACTTGGCTAGACCATGATTCCCAGTATTGTGTGATTGTCTACCATTTTGTTATCTGATGTGATTTTCCTGTGTGTTGTAAATCCTACCTCTCTGATGTTAATGAGATGGGATTAGAGACAGTTATGTTAATGAGCCAGGACTCAATCTACAAGATTAGATTGTGTTTTAAGCCAATCTCTTTTGAGATATAAAAAACAGAAGGGAGCAGAGAGACGGGTGACCTTATACCACCAAGAAACAAGAGACAGGACAATAGCACTTCCTTTGGACCCGGGGTTCCTGCGCAGAGAAGCTCCTAGTCCAGGAAAAGATTGATGACAAGGACCTTCCTCCAGGGTTGACAGAGAGGGAAAGCCTTCCCCTAGAGCTGATGCCCTGAATTCGGGCTTCTAGACTGCTACACTGTGAGAGAATAAATTTCTGTTTGTTAAAGCCATCCACTTGTATTTCTGTTACAGCAGCACTAGATGACTGTGACACCAGGTATGTTCAGAAAATCCACTGAATAGTTTCTTTAATAACAGATACATTTATGTCACCAACGCCATGCTGAGCCGTCTTGCAACCTGAAGCAAAGGGAAAAATGTATACCCTAATCTGCATGCTTTTACATGTTTTCTTAATGGTTATTTTTTTCTGGAACATTAGAGTAGTTGGAAAAAAATGTTGAAAAAAGGTACATTAAAACTCAGAACATCACTTTAAATTTCAATATTTTATTTATACCCCAAACAGAATTCAACTTTCCTGGCTTTAATGGAAACAGACTCATCAATATTCTCAAAATCTACTTCTTCGCTTATATACTTCTTAACTGAGGGAACTGCCTAGCATGTTTGACAATTTCTCTTGACCAAGTGATGATCTTAAATAATTTTTAATTAACTTTAACTTACTGTCCCTGTCTTTATTTTAAAAAATTTTTGTTTTTTTGTTTTTTTAGTGTAACATAGATTTTTGCATTAATTTCAATTTTTAAAAATATTGTATTAAAATATTTATTTTGATTACTAAGCTTTTTGGTGCCCCCTCAAATTTCCCACCCAGTAGACTTCTGGCAAGATGGCGCTCTAGGCAGAAACACCACGCCGTCCCTCCACAACAAAGATCCGAAAAACTAAGCCAAACAGAGAATCAACAATCCTGAAACCCTAGAACATCAAATGAAGAGATA
>NW_004444037.1:6901849-6920152 GCF_000243295.1 Trichechus manatus latirostris | reverse complement strand
TGCCAGAGGAGCAGTTTGCTGAATTGTTTACGAGGCAAGAGGAACAACTTGCTTCAAATAAGATGTAAGAAGTATAATCCAAAGCCAGGTCCCAAAAAGGATTACAAATGATTGGATCCTGTGAAAGCTTTGCTTCATGAGTATATAAGAGGGCCCAGTTAAGTGATAAACAGTTCTCCCCAGTAAGGACACCATGCAGAGTGTGACATTCTATAAGCAGCGTGAGGCTCTGCTATACTGTAGTTGTGTTTACTTCTTTCTTTTTATTGACTTTCTTAGTGTTGGTTGTTGTTGTTAGCTACTGTTGAGTCGATTCTGAGTCATACCGCTCCTACACACGACAGGATGAAACACTGCCCGGTTCTGCGCCATTCTCACAATCGTTATGCTTAAGCCCATTGTTGTAGCCACTGTGTCAATCCGTCTCATTGAGGGTCTTCCTCTTTATGTTCTTCTCCAGGGATTGATCCCTCCTGATAACATGTCCAAAGTATGTAAAATGAAGTCTTGCCATCCTTGGTTCTAAGGAGCATTCTGGCTATACTCCTTCCAAGACAGATTTGTTCCTTCTTCTGGCAGTCCATGGTATATTTATATTTAGTGTTGTTTAGAATCTTTTAATCTCTTTACCTAATCCTAATGTTTTGCAGTATGTTTCAAACACATTCAAACCTAAAGGCTAAGAATCATACCAGATGATTGCCAAGGTAATTTTTAGCTTCAACAATCTGAGCTTAAGATTTTTTGTTGTCAATGATGCTTTAAAATTTGGATGAAGCTACATGGGGCGGAATGGTTGCTGGGTAGTTTCAAACTGGTCCCTGAGGCCACACTTCAGTACAGAGATGACAATCACAGTCAGGAATGCCATCCTGGACCATGAAGACCAGAAATATGCCACTAGAGGAGTGCAATGGACCAGCAGCGGTGAAGTCTTCACACTGGTGGCCTTGTCTCACTTTCTAAAATAATTCACCTACAAGTGCCCTAGCCCTGGCTGTCGCTCTAAGTTAGAATACTGGGGAGAAAAGCAATTGCCAAAGTTAGAGCAAACTCTTAAAAGTCCTCCACTAAACAAAGTAAGTTTACAACATTTTAAAATTTAGATAAATTTAGTGAGACTTAGAGGGATCATTAATGCGCTATCATTTTTTATAAACATCAATTGTGAACCAACATACACAAGAGGACAGAAAAATACTCTGTGGGGTACTCCTTAGCTTATAGCCTCACATGTAATGGGAAGGAATTAGGTGTTTTGGTGACTTAAACAAAAATTATTGGTGGTTGTCATCTAATCGATGCAGACTCATGGTGACCTCATGTGTGTCATAATAGAACTGTTCTACAGGGGTTTCAAGGATGTTATCTTTTGGAAGCAGATCACCAGGTCTGTCTTCTGAGGCAGCTCTGGGTGAATTCAAATCTCCAGCCTTTCGGCTAGTAGTCAAGCACTAAACCATTTGCCCTACCCATGGATTCCTAAATAAAAAATCACACATAATGTTATAAAGCTGTATTGAAATCCTGACCCCTGTTCCTGTGGGTGTGATCCTGTTTGGAATACCTGAGTAGGGTGGGTCCTAAACGTAATAGCTTCTGAGCTCTAAAAAAAAGTAGAATAGACACAGCGCCACACGTACTGGTGAAGATAGATGCCAAGGAGCACCAAAGTTCACTGGCAGAAACCAGAAGCTATGAAAGAGGCTCACAAAAGGGATCGACACAGCTGAGACTCTGATTTGGACTTTTGGCTTCCAGAATTGTGAGAAAATAAATTTCTGTTCTTGAATGCCACCCACTTGTGGTATTTCTGTTACGGCAGCACTAGGTAACTAAAACACACAGGATAAAAATCACCTTTGAACCAAGAGTCCGGTTTGGAGAGGGGGGAGTGGGGTAGTGTGTCTGTTCTGTGTGTCGGAGCAGGAGAGGAAACATACATTGCAGAGGAGAGGGAGGGGAAGGAGAGCAGGTGTTTGTGGGCTGCTGCAAAGCTCCGAATTAGTTCTGCTCCCGCTTAACATCTAAATCAATGATGTCAAAGAGGAAGTAAGTGACTCATTAATGAAATCTGTGAATGATATTGGACTGCGGAATGTTGCCAAGACTAGAAAGGACAGAAAAAGAATCGTCTTTCAAGAGGTCAGAAATACGGTCAGGAAATTAAAGGAGATTTGAACTAAAAAGGAACAATGTAATACATCTGGAGTTAATAACTGAAAACACAGATTCTCAGAAAGTGGGAAAAACAAGGGAAGCGGTTAAGTGAAGAGAGTCCCAAGTGGCTAACCAATTAGATCAAGTTTTAGACGCCAGGGATGGGCTTTCATAGGTGGGTTAGAGAGGAGTACTGCCTCTTGACAGGAGGTTTTCCCTCCTTACTTCTTCCCCCTGGCGTGTCATGAGGCGCCTTTCATGCTTGGTTTGCCTGTCAGAGATCTGCACCAAAAAAGATGTCCTTCCATTTCCTGCTCTGTAAACATGGTCAAATGGAAATGACCCTCTGCCAACAGTAAAAATGAAGGCAGAGTATTTTGCATTGACCAAGGACTCCATTCATGCAAACAGTCACCACAGGCTCTTGGGAAGGACGGGGCAGAAACACGGAAAAGAAGGCAGCTGACATTCTTCCACCCAAAGCCAAAAAATAATTTCAGGAAATGCTTTTTTATTTAAACAGATAACTCAGTTTTGTGAGGGGAAGGATAGATGAAAAAAGATATTTGAATTCTCAACATTTGTCTGTTGTGTTTCAATTCTATAGGTGTTCACTGACTGCCTGTTATGTACCTGGCTAAACTCTTGGGGAGTTTCAGTGGGGATTCAATTTTGTCTTAAAGGTTTAACTTTAATTAGGAAAAATGGAGTTTATACATTTAAAAAAATGTTGAAACACTGCAAGAGAATATACAATAAATGGCAGTGACTATGCCCCCCACTCCAAAAAAAAAAAAAAAAATTGGAGCCATAGACAAGCTTTGGAGAAGGGACAAGAGAGTAGTGTCGTGTGGTCCCGAGCAGTCATGGAAAGTTCATGGAAGGATCATAAAAGATAGATGGGATTTGGACAAGTGCGAAGAAACCCAGACGAGGGGAAGAACCTGAACAAATTCATCAGTCAAGGAATTTGATGATCTGTATTGGAGATTTAAAACTTATTCATTTAGAAATCAAAAGATTTTGAATTTGGTATGGATCTTAGACCCTCACCCAGTGGAAGAATCCTCTTTGCAATATCCCCAAGGGATGGCCTACCAGCTTCTGAGTGAAACACCCCCTGTGATGGGGAACTCATTCATTTTCAAACAGCTGATCACTTCCCTTTTGTTACTTTGACCCTTGGTCTTTGTTCTGCCTTTCAGTGTAGCATACTCACATTGACTCCTTCAAAATATGAAGCCCCCTAAAATTAAAGACAGCATGATAGTTTCTCCCTTGCCTTTTCTATTTGTCCCTGATTCTTCCAGTTGTATTCCTGAGTGGTCCAGGTGGACGTAAAGGGTCCACCCCATGATGCCCTCTAGTTTGTTAAAGTCCCTTTGAAAACATGGCACCTGGAAGTGAACACTTACCCAGTTGTGGTTTGATGGGCTGAGGGTTTAACAGAGGGAACACTTCCTTACCCAGGATACTACTTGCCTACTAACGCAACCTAGTGTGGCCTTTACTGATTTGTTTTAGTAGTTACATCACACTGTTGGGAAGAGCTCAATGGGTCTTTAAAACAAAAAAAAAAATTAATGTAAAACACTTAGGATTGTGCCTTGAACATAGAAATAAATAATGATAGTAGAGACGGTTGTCAATTCTAACTCTTCTTGACAGTATTTTCTCAAATATTTCAACCTCCATCTGAAGAAAAAAATCTCTCCATAAGTAGTGGGAGGGGCCTGTGCATATGGATGTCAGTTGGAGGGGTATAGTGAGTTGAATGATGACCCCCCCAAAAGATACGTCCATATCCTAACCCCTGGGACCTTATTTTGAAAAAAGGACCTTTGCAGTTGTAATTAAGTTATGAGGTCATTCAATGACAAGTGTCTTTAGAAAAGACAGAAAAGGAAAAGACATAGACGTAGAGGAGAAGACAATATGAAGATGGAAGCAGAGAATGAAGTTATGTAGCCACAAGCCAAGGAACACCTGGGGCCACCAGAAGCTGGAAGAGGCAAGAAGGATTCTCCCCTAGAGCCTTCAGAGGGAGCACAGCCCTGCCGACATCTTGATTTTAGACTTTTGTTCTCTACAACTGTGAGAGAATACTTTCTGTGGTTTTCAGCCACTGAATGTGTGGTAATTTGTTACAGCAGCCACAGGAAACTAAAATAGAGGGACTATGTATTTCCATGGGTATTCTCCCAGGAATGGGGTAAACATTCCTAATGACCCACGTGAACACTTCTCTGCACAGCTGAGGGATATGGGAAAAATTTTGCAGCAGAAGCCAATTAGACTGCCACATCCTTAGAGATAGCAGCTCTACACTAGTATAAAAATGTAATAAATCCCTTTTAATACATGAATAAGTTAGAATACAGACCTCGTCAGAGATGACTGCTAGAGCAAATTTGCAAGGGCCCCAAGGTGAAAAAGGCCACAGATAGAAGAGCTGTGTGTGTGTATGCGTCGTGGCAGATGTAATACAGATATAACAATAAACTTAATAAGCAGTTTGAAAAAATACATCACTCACGTATTAATGTGAGTGTGCTGGAGCCTCAACGTGCAGTGTCCTATTCAAAAAAGGCCATGTGACTGACAAAAGCAGTCATAAGCAAGTTATGCAAATCATCTCAACAGACAGCAATGATGTCATTTATCCGCACCATCACGCACGTGCTATTGCCACGCACTGTGCCAAGAGGTTATTAAAGAAAATTCTTGGAGAGTTTCCATCTGCTGTTGGTGAGGTCGTTTTGTGTCTCTCTGACAAATGCATCAGACACAAAAAGGAAATAAGAGTCACTTGAAAATAATGCTGGAATTTAAGTCCATACATTCCAAGACACAAATTCGTGATATAGAAAAAATGTCTCTGGTTAATTGGGATAGAATATATTACCACAGTTAGATGTGTACAAGTCAATCCACCACTTCCAGGAACATGGCTCCCTAGAGGAGGGAGGAGAAGTTCTTGTAGAAAAGCAGAGGAAAAAGGTTAGGGGGTGAAGAGAATAGGGATGAAAAAACTATCATAAAAATCTCAAACCTCAAAATTTGAGGACATCTTATCTACCCTCTACCTGAAGCAGGACTCTCTTCTCTCCTCTCCTTCTTAGAACATAATATAAAATAAATAATAATTATTATTACTGTTTATTGAGCAGTTTACTAGGTGCAAAAAAATGCTGAGAATTTTACATGTATATTCTCATTTAATCTTTAAAATAACCCTTTGAGATGAATGATATGATCATTTTACAAGTGAGTGCAGAGATCTACCTCTGAAAATTAGCCAATGAAAACCCTATGAATCACAACAGAATTTTGTCTGATATAGTGCTGGAAGGTGAGCCCCCTAGGTTAGAAAGCACTCAAAATACAGTGGCTGCAACAATGGACTCGAGCATTCCAACAATCCTGAAGATGGTGTAAGACTGGGCAACCTTTGTTCCATTGTACAAGGGGTCACCATGAGTCAGAACCAACTCGACAACAACAAACAACAAATGTGTTGTTGAACAAATAGATTCTTTTATCATTCATTCAACAAACACCTAGTCTGTACCAGGCACTAAATATACCAAAAAACAATCACGTTCAGTAGTAGGAAGGAGCCCTGGTGGCATAGTGGTTAAGCACTCAGCTGCTAACCAAAAGGTTGGAAAGAGGCACCTCTGAAGAAAGGTCTGGCAACCTACTTCCAAAAAGTCAGCCATTGAAAACCCTATGTAGTACAGTTCTACTCAGACATACATGGGGTCCCCATGAGTCAGAATCAACTTGGCGACAACTGTTTTTTTTTAAAAAAAACAAAACAAAAAAAAAACACTTACTGAGCACTTAGTATACATCCGACTCTTCACATGTAACCATTTCAATTATTCCTCACAACAGCACTGAGTTTGGTAACTGTCCCTACTTTTCAGATAATGAAACTGAGGCAAAGAGGTGTTAAGTAACTTACCTGATAGTAATTACATGGCAGAACTGGGTCTCCAACCCAGGTCTGTCTGATCCTACCTGCTATGACTTCCTTTCAAAAAAAGTGATAGCTCACATTGTGCCAGGTATTATTCCAAGTATTTTACATATTACATTTCATTTCATCTTCACATTAAACCCATTTTACAGCTGAGGTAAAGTGTGGTTAAATAACCCACTGCTAGTACATGGTGGAGCGGAGTTTTGAACCCTGGGAGTCGAATGCCAGAGACCAGGCTCCTAAACACTACCCTGAAGGCAGCAGCACTGTTCCACAGAGAATTAGATGAATAAGATTAATAAGTCTCAGTGAGGTATTGGCCCTTCTCCCTCTAGTCAGCCTGACCTACTTACCCAGGTCTACTTCAGCTTCTGTTATAGACCGACGGGTTTTGTAAAGTACACCATTGTAGCATCTTTTTTTTTTAAAGGATAGACAAACTAATAGGGAAGTTGAGGTTCCTTCCCAGGGTCTCCTAAGCAAGCTAGTAGTAGGCTTGGGGTTAACAACCCACCATCCTCATTCCTGTTAACTTGCTCTTGAATGACGGGAATTTGTATTATCCCTTTGGAATGGCATGAGGCCTGGAGAAGATACCAGGGGCCTGGGAAAACACCCGGCTCTTGTGCAGTGACTCAAAGTCATTGGAGGGCATAGGATATTCCGTTAGAGGGGTGTTCATAACCAACTGATCCACAACCTTCTCTTTCATTGCACAGTGAGGGCTCCAAACTGGCCGCCTCGTCCCCCTAGCAACTTAGTCTGGGAGATCACCCAGGCTGTGGTGAAGGGTATTTCTCTGCAAGACTGGAGAAGACCAAGCAGCCAGTCTACCCTGGAGATAGCACAACTGAACATAGAATGGGCTCTCTGCCAAGTTAGATTACAACAAATGACAACAGGACATTTCCCTGAAGCTGTGGAGAACCGCATTTGTGGGATGAGGGAGCCCTGGTGATGCAGTGGTTAAGAGCTCGGCTGCTATCCAATAGGTCAGCAGTTCAAATCGACCAGCTATTCATTGGAAACCCTATGCGGCAGTTCTACTCTGTCCTATAAGGTCATCATTAGTTGGCATCGACTTCACGGCCACAGGTTTGGTTTTGGTTTGTGGGATGAGAGCCCTGCGCCACCAGGGCTCCGCGGTGGGGAAAGGAGATGTACTAGCAGTGAGCAGCGACTCCTAAACCCTTTTCCTGGGAGGCTTTGTTGTTGTTGCAGTTGCATTTGGTTTTCAAGGCTGTGACCTTTCAGAAGCATATTGCCAGACTTGTCTTCCGAGGCACCTCTGGGTGGGTTTGAACCGACAACATTTCAGCTAGTAGTTGATTAACCGTTTGTGCCAGAGGCTAGCCAAGACAAATTTGCCCGACTTGTTTAATGACATAGTTTAACCCCGCTCCTGCCTCTTGCTTGGTTTCTTTCTGGGACTATTAACATTGGAGTTAATTACTTAGAATTAATAACCATAACGAGAACTATCGCGGTTCCTAACAACTGTAACCACATAAAATCTTTTATCTTGTAGCATCAGACTATCTTCTCCAAGCACCCCAGGAAAACTTCTTTAGGAAGAGGAAGGACCTGGTGTTTACCTGCAACCCACTCAGCATCAAGCATTTGTCATTCAACATTCTACATATGTTACCTCATTTACTTCTCAGAACCACACTACATCATAGAGATTATTATTTCCCATTTTACTGATGAAGCGGCGGGTCAGAAGAGTTCAGTACCTTGCCCAAGGAAGTAAATGGAAGAGACTGTACTTTTTTTTTCCATCAGGACTTAATTGCAACTTAGACCAAGGGATGGAGTTACTACAGGTAGGGAACCACTGTGGGTCTTTTCATTCCTTTGGGCAGTTGTTGTTGTCTCTGACTCATGGTATCCCCACACACCACAGAATGAAACACTGCCCAGCCCTGCGCCATCCCCATGATGGTTGGGGATTGGACGGTTGTGATCCACAGGGTTTTCACTGACTAATTTTCAGAAGATCACCAGGCCTTTCTTCCTAGTCCATCTTAGTCTGAAAGCTCCTCTAAAGCCAGTTCAGCATCCTAACACACACAAGATTCCACTGACAGACAGGTGGTGGCTGTGCATGAGGTGAGTTGTCCGGGAATCAGACCCAGGTCTCCCGCATGGAAGGTGAGAATTTTACTCTGAACCACCATTGCCTTCCCTTTAGACAGTACCAAAACCAAAACCAAACCTGTTGCCGTTGAGTTGATTCCAACTCATAGCAACTGTATAGGATAGAGTAGAACTGCCCCATAGGGTTTCCAAGGCTATAAATCTTTACAGAAGCAGACTGCCACATCTTTCTCCTGTTGAACAGGCTGGTGGATTCGAACTGCCAACCTTTGGTTAGCAGCTGAGCTCTTAACCACTATGATACCAGGGCTCCTTGGACAGTACATGTGTGCAAATTACCCAACAGGTCAACTGCATTCTGAGATACTCTGACTCTGAATTCCAGTCTGTAATTTTTTTCCTTTCTTACATCTGATAGCATGTTGTTTACAGCTTTGTTCTTTTAATAACCAGAGACACAGGCATATAGTGAGAAATTATTTGTTCAATTCTAAACTAACTATTGTGCAAAGAACTAATGAACTATGGTAAGCCAGCAAGAATGCAATCTTCATCTGGATAGGTCTGTGACCTAAAGACGTATTTTTATAAGAAGATTCAGGATATAGGACTTTTTTCCCTTTTTCTCATCTGCTGAGGAAACTCTGAATCAAATGAGAACTCTAGTAAGGGACAAGCAGTAGCCACCCCCCTTTACCCCTCAAATACACAAGGTCAGGGGAGAAAAAAGGACACAAAGGTCACTTAAAGGAAGAACAATATAAGCCTCCAAGGAGTAAGAGAGAAATTAGCAACCAGAGCAAGGCTGGTTTTCAGTGGTGAGAAGCTACCCTGCGGCAAACACTTTCACAGCTTGTTCCAATTTATACTTGAGGAGAATTTTGAATTTCTGGGTGGATGAATATGGGCATCATTCCTAACACTATTTCCCTGCAAACACATTTGCTAACTGAAGTCTCAGAGAAACAGCTGGTGAAGGCATTCAGAATCAGGTGCCTCACAAGTTTCTTTCTTTCTCCAAATTTTCCAGTTTGTCCTAGTAGAAAGTTTGGTTTGGAGATGGTTTCGGACCTTTCTCTAACAGCAGTGTTGGGTGTAGAGTGCGGCTATTGGGCTGTCAAGAACAGACATAATACAGGCTGTGTGATCAGGACTAAGAAAACAAAAATGGATCCTAGAGGTAAAATTACTTTAAAAAAAAAAAAGTCAGGTCCTGGCAGAACAATCGCTTCAGTATATTTGCTGTTAAAAGAAAAAGAGAGAGAAAAAGCGAGAGAGAGAGGAGTTGCAACAGCAAAAGAAAAAAAAAACTAGACCCGATGTTATATTCTTCTGGCATCGAGGAAATAACCTTGCTTTAACCAAAGGTCAGCAGGCAACCAGTCCAGGTGGGAGTGTAAACAATTCTAATCCAGACAGCCAGGTGGTTTTAAAAGATTTGTTCAACAAAGAGCAAAGAAAGTGCTAGTCATTTTTAGAGAAGAGGGAGTGAGAGAGCTGGAGTGGAGAGCTTCTGAGCAGGGCAACAAAATTTACCTGCCCGAGGAACAGACTTTGGCGGGGGAGGTGGGGGGGAAGGGGAGCGCGCAGGAGAGCGGCGGCGGAAATCTAGGGACGTCTCACAGGTTTAGATCTGGTGAGATAAACGCAGAAAATAAGGCAACTCTGAACTCAACCGGCACTGCCCAACCCCCATCAAACGGGCTGAACAGGTCTGCACCTCAGAGTTAAGTTTTAAAAAATGTCTCCACTCTACTCCAGGAAAAAAAAAAAACCAAACCCGTTGCCGTCGAGTCGATTCTGACTCATAGCAACCCTATAGGACAGAGTAGAACTGCCCCTCCGGGTTTCTAAGGAGCGGCTGGTAGATTCGAACTGCCGACCTTTTTAGTTAGCAGCCGAGCTCTTAACCACTGCGCCACCAGGGCTCCACTCTTCTCCAGGATTTAAAAAAAAGTCAGATGAATTTCGCAGACAAGCAGACACTGGATAATGATTAGGAGAAACAGAAAGGATTAAAAATCTGGCCTGGGAGAACTTTATACCCTGCAACCAAAATGCCAAAGACATCCCTCTGTTCTTCCCTCTCAAAAGAGCTTCTTCCTCTTGGACAACGACCCAGGGCTAAGCCGTCCAGACCACATTTTTCATTCAAATTCCCTGCTCAGATCCCTCAGGGGTTAGTGGTCTAAATGCCAAGCGAGAAAAATGGAGAGTGTCAACTCACCTTTTCAAATGTCTGTCTGGGGCTCTCAAATCAGCAGCAAGGAGCAGCTCTCATCCCTGGTGGGTGAATGGAGCAGCTCCTTGGGCTGACCCCAGCTGTGAACAGCTTCAGCCTCGGTGTACAGGTGCTTGGAGGAAGGAGGAGGGTATTGGTCGGTCAGGAGCAGGAAATGTGTGACATCACGCAAGCCTCGACGGATAAAAAGCATTGCTGGGATCTTAGCGATTGAAGCAGTCAGTAGGTCCCGCCTACCTATCATTTACCTGAATACCTGCGAGCAGGTAGGTGGCGTCTCTGAGTGGACAAATGAATAGGTTAGAGCAATTTGCAGGATGGAATTTACTTTCTTTTCCTGCGCCAGCACGTGTCCAGCCCCGTGTACAGCTCTGAATTTGTTTGCCTGGTTGCTTCATCTACTCCAGCCCCCTCCCCGTCTCCCACTTGGTAACCAAAACCCCAAACCCTTTGCCACTGAGTTGATTCGGACTCACAGCGACCCTATAGGACAGAGTAGAACTGCCCCATACGGTTTCCAAGGCTATAGTCTTCACAGAAGCAGACTGCCACATCTTTCTTCCCCTAAGCAGGCTGGTGGGTTCGAACTGCCCCTTTCGGGTAGCAGCCCCGCACTTAACCACTGTGCCAGCAGGAATCCTCTCCCCAACCTGGTAGCTGCCTATAAAAGAGTTAAGAAGAGTTTAAGCACGAAAATAAGACGGTAATTTTTAGTGGGCACAAAAAAGAAGTTCACACTTCCTGTCTGGAAATATCTGAGATTTACCTCCAAATGCCTTTTTGAATGGCAACTATTTGATCCATAAGTACTTCCCTGTACCACAGAATAACAAACTAGAGGTGAGATTTTCAAATTCGTTTTAAAAACTTCTAAATATGATACTCATCAGCAGTTTCAAAGTTGAGTTTTCAAACTCTTTATACACAACCCCTCCCCACCTACACCCCCAGGATTTTAATTCCATTTTCAGGGGTTGGTAAACTTCAGTCATCCCTACCTCAGCTTGCCTGGCAGTTAGAGTCACATGGTGGTTACAGTCCACTGTAAGCCTTCAATTAGGAGCAATTTAAATGATTCAGATTCTAGTGGTAGGACAGTAATAAGGCACTGAGGTCTACTGGTTAGAGTCAGGAAGGCGCAGTCAGAGTTATTTCTGACCCAGGCTTCTGGGTGACCCTGGACAACTCACTGTGTTGCTTCAGCGTTTCCAGCGTGAAAGGAAGGGAGACACTACCACTCAGCCAGCACCAGAACTGGCTGCTGAGAAATACTACGACTGTTAAACGCTTTGGCATCTTTCCAGGAGGATTGTAAACAATTCCTGCAGCTGTATTTAAGCATTGTCTATTTCTATGGCCTGTGTCAGCATCCCTGGGCAATTTAGATAGCTCTCTGGAATGTGCTACCTCAGGAAACTGGATTCTCCTTACCTGGAGGATGGCCTGCTTGCCCTTGGAGACTGTTCGTTTTTTTTACCCCCGTGGAGCGGGGGGAGTTGAAATTCCCATTTTTTTTTCCTCAATTCTCTCTCCCTCTTCTCCCCTCCCCCACCTTCTGATATTGGAAATGCTTTGGTTCAACAAGTTCTAATATTGTACTACTTTAGAGGTTTTTTTGTTTGTTTGTTTGGTGTTTTTTGGCTGGCGGTGGAGTGGAGGAAGGAGGGTAAATGGAAGGGGGAAGGAAAGGAAAAGTTTGATTCCATTTTCTCGGCCTCAACATTGAATGACTGCGGCAAGTCATTCAATACCTTGTAAAGCAATGGGGGAGGGGCGGGAAGAGAAATTCTAGTCAAGGGCAAGGGGTGCGGGGGCAGGCTCTGGGATACCTGCAAGAGCTGGCTTCTCTCCCCAAGCAGTCCCAGACTGGTCTAAACCACCTTTTCCCACTGGGAACTTGTTTTGCTTTGAGGAGAGTTAGAAGTTTAAAAAATAAGATAAAAAATTCCCCCTATTCACTTCTTTATCCAATAGAAACTAAAGTAAATGTGGCTACCCTCTTATTAAAAAAAAAGAAGGCAGGTCTTTCAGGAAGAGGTACCAGCTCACCAGCAGGACACTTTATATAAAAACATCACCAAAACAAAGGCTTCCCCGTGACACCGACAGGGTGTCCACTGGTGGGAGGGGGGAGGGGAGGCCGGACACTCTGGCTGACCGGAGGAATCACCTGGAAGGCCATGCCTTCCAGCAGTCTTGGAGGCAGCCCGCCCTCCGGCTGGGGAGTGGTGTAATCAGGCCTCCAGCCTTTCTGTTAGCAGCGTTTGCACCCCTCAGGAACCCCTTGACTTAGTAGAGAGTAAGCAAAAAAGAGAAAGACCCTCAGTGAGATGGATTGACACAGTGGCTGCAACAATGGGCTCAAACACAGCAACGATTGTGAGGGTGACGCAGGACCAGACTGGGCAGTGTTTTGTCCTGCTGTTCATAGGGTCTCTATGAAGAGGAAACAACTCGACAGCACCTAACAACAAACAACAACAGGATATAAAACTAAAACCAAACCTGTTGCAGTCGAGTCGATTCCAACTCATAGCGACCCTATCAGACAGAGTAGAAATGCCTCATACCGTTTCCAAGGCTATAAATGTTTACAGAAGCAGACTGTCACATCTTTCTTGTGCTGAGCAGGCTGGTAGGTTCCAATCTGCAGCCTTTAGGTTAGCAGCCAAGTGCTGAACCACTGCACCACCAGGGCTCCTCATATCAAACACACAGGAGCATAGTTAACTCAATTTACTCTCTTTCAACAATAACCTCTGGAGACTATTCCATGTGTCTACCTCTGAACTGGCATAATCCTTGGAGTTAGGCCATAAGAAGCTCCTAGAACTTTGGGACGATTGTAATAGATAGGTCAGCCTTATGTTGTAGTTGTCAGGTGCCATCTAGTCACTTCTGACTCATAGCGACCCTGTGTACAACAGGACGAAACACTGCCTGGTCCTGTGCCGTCCTCACAATCATTGTTATGCTTGAGCCCATTGTTGCAGCCGCTGTGTCAATACATCTGGTTGAGGGTCTTCCTCTTTTTTGCTGACCGTTTGCTTTATCAAGCATGATGTCCTTTTCTAGGGGCTGATCTCTCCTGATAAGATGTCCAAAGTACATGAGATGAAGTCTCGCCTTCCGCGATTCTAAGGAGCATTCTGGCTGTACTTTTTCCAAGAGAGATTTGTTCATTCTTCTGGCATTCCAAGGTATATTCAATATTCTAGGTCAACACCATAATTCAAAGGCATTAATTCTTCTTCCATCTTCCTTATTCATTGTCCAGGTTTCACATGCATGAGGCAATTGAAAACACCATGGCTTGTGTCAAGCACACCTTAGTCCTTAAAGTGACAGCTTTGCCTTTTAACACTTTAAGAGATCTTTTGCAGCAGATTTGCCCATGCAATGGGTCTTTTGATTTCTTGACTGCTGCTTCCATGGGCATTGATTTCGGATCCAAGTAAAATGAAGTCCTTTAAAATTTCAATATTTCCTCCATTTATCATGATGTTGCTTATTGGTCCAGTTGTGAGAATTTTTGTTTTCTTTATGTTGAGGTATAATCTACACCGAAGGCTGTGGTCTTTGATCTTCATCAGTAAGTGCTTCAAGTCCTCTTCACTTCCAGCAAGCAAGGTTGTGTCTTCTGCATATTGCAGGTTGTTAATGAGTCTTCCTCCAATCCTGATGCCCATTCTTCTTCGTATAGTCCAGCTTCTCGGATTGTTTGCTCAGCATACAGATTGAATAAGTACGGTGAAAGGATACAACCCTGACGCATATCTTTCTTGACTTTAAACCACGCAGTATTCTCCTGTTCTGTTCAAATGACTGCATCCTGGCCTAAGTACAGGTTCCTCATGAGCACGATTAAGTGTTCTAGAATTCCTATTCTTCGCAATGTTATCCATAATTTGTTATGATCCACACAGTCAAATGCCTTTGCATAGTCAATAAAACACAGGTAAACATCTTTCTGATATTCTCTGCTTTCAGCCAAGATCCATCTGAGATCAGCCATGATATACCTTGTTCCATGTCCTCTTCTAAATCTGGCTTGAATTTCTGGCAGTTCCCTGTTGAGGTACTGCTGTAACTGCTTTTGAATGATCTTCAGCAAAATTTTACTTGCGTGTGATGTTAATGATATTGTTGGATAAATTCCACATTCCATTGGATCACCTTTCTTTGGAATGGGTATAAATATGAATCTCTTCCAGTTGGTTGACCAGGTAGCTGTCTTCCAAATTTCTTGGCATAGATGAGTGAGCACTTCCAGAGTTGCATCTGTTTGTTGAAACATCTCAATTACTATTCCGTCAACTCCTGAAGCCTTGTTTTTCACCAATGCCTCAGTGCAGCTTGGACCTCTTCCTTCAGTACCATCCGTTCTTGATCATATGCTACCTTCTAAAATGGTTGAACTTCGACCAATTCTTTTTGGCACAGTGACTCCGTGTATTCCTTCCATCTTCTTTGATGCTTCCTGCGTTGTTCAGCATTTTGGTCCTAGAATCCTTCGATATTGCAATTCGATGCTTGAATTTTTTTTTTCAGTTCTTTCAGCTTGAGAAATGCTGAGAGTGTTTTTCCCTTTTGGTTTTCCATCTCCAGGTCTTTGCACAAGTCATTATAATACCAGATCTTCTCCAGCTGCCCTTTGGAATCTTCCGTTCAACTGTTTTACTTCATCATTTCTTCCTTTCGTTTTAGCTACTCTATGTTCAAGAGCAACTTTCAGAGTCTCTTCTGACATCCATTTTGGTCTTTTCTTTCTTTCCTGTCTTTTTAATGACCTATTGCTTTCTTCATGTATAACGTCCTTGATATCATTCCACAACTCGTCTGGTCTTCGGTTATTAGTATTCAATGTGTCAAATCTATTCTTGAGATGGTCTCTAAATTCAGGTCGGATACACTTAAGGTCATACTTTGGCTGTCGTGGACTTGTTCTATTTCAACTTCAACTTGAATTTGCATATGAGCAATTGATAGTCTGTTCCACATTCAGCTTCTGGCCTTGTTCTGAAATGATATCGAGCTTTTCTATCGTCTCTTTCCACAGATGTAGTCAATATGATTCCTGTGTATTCCGTTTGACATATAGTTGCCGTTCATGTTCTTGAAAAAAGGTATTTCTAAACATCTTTTTTTTCCCAGCAACCCTATGTAGGAATTAGAAATTCTATAACAACGTCCACTTTCAAGACCCCGGCTAAAGGAACAAACTTTGGTCCCTGTATTAGTTATCTATTGCTTTCTAACAAATTATTTTAGAACTTAGTGACTTAAAAGAACACACATTTATTATCTCACAATTTCCAGGAATGACGATTTGGGGAGCAGTTTAGCTGGGTGATTCTGTCTTGGGGTCTCTATGAAGTTGCATTTGGGATGTTGGCAGAGGCTAGCATCCCCTGAAGGCTTGAGTGGGCCTGGAGATTCTGCTTCCAAAATGGCCCACTCATATGGTTGTTGGTCACATGCCTCAGTTCCTGGCCACATGGTCCTCTGCTTGAGTGCATTTTCGACATGGCAGCTAGCTTCCCCCAGAAAGAGAGAGAGAGAGAGAAAGAAGCTGTCATGCCTTTTATGATCTAGTCTCCAAAGTCACACACACTCACTTGAACGTTACTCGTTTATTAGAAGCAAGTCGCTGAGTCCAGTCCACACTCAAGGGGAGGAGAATTAGGCTCCATCTCTTAAAGGAAAAAATATCAAAGACTTCGTGGACATATTTTAAAATCACCAGAGTACCTATGTCGTATCATGTGACAGCCCCCACCCTCAATTGATTGGAAAGTCAGAATGACCACCTGACTCAAATGGAGCAAATCATTGCCTTTTCAGAAGCCAATAATATTCTTTCTTTGGAGAATTTAAACTAAGAGACAGAGGAAACAGCCAATCAGTAGATTTCTAAGTTCATGTAGATTCAGGGTTGCCATCTATGTTGGACATATAAGCAAGTAGGGGAAATTAGTTAAAAAGAAGACAAAGAGAAGCAAATGAGAAGGATCATGCCATCTCTGAGAGGGAGACCCTGGATGTTGTAAATGGTTAATGTGCTCAGCTAGTAACTGAAAGGTTGGAGGTTTCAGTCCACCCAGAGGTGCCTCGGAAGAAGGGCTTGGTAATCTACTTCCAAAAAAAAAAAATCAACCATTGAAAACTCTATGGAGCACGGTTCTACTCTGACACTCATAAGGTAGCCATGATTTGGAATCAACTTGATGGCAGTTGGTTTTATCTCTGAGAGAAAATAAATGAGAGAATTGTTGTGGACTTTGGAAGATGGAGAAGGCAGTCTTGGCTCAGATCAGCCTCCTAGCTTTGTTCTGTGAAGCATGGCTGTGTTTGATTCTCAGCTCTATGAATCGCTTTATATGAACTTCCTTGAGTGGGTTTCTGTTCCTTGTAAGCAAAGGCCCTTAAGTAAGACGTTGTAATTACCAGCTGAGCTGAAATTAAAACCTACCCACTTATGGTAAATGATATGAGGCTGTAGCATAATCCACCATTGGCCTATAATCCAATATAGTGAAAAAGCTGTAGGTGGCACAATCTTAATCAAATGCTTCATACCCTGTCTGAAGTAAGAAGCAGATTGGCCTGCATGGAGTCTAGAAAAGCAAATAAAAAGGAGAAACAGTGCTCAGAGAAGAAAGGCAACGGGTCAGATAGACATATGCATTTGGTTACTCTGTTGTAGCACAGGGATAGTTTTTCTGGTTTGCTATTGCTCGTATGAATATTTTCTCAAGACTATCTACCACCCTTGCTTTGATTTCATGTTCGCTGGGCAACTTTCAGGACACTGACCCAGCTTTCTAAGTATCTGGTTATTCAGAAGGAAGTACCTTAGAGAAGTAGGCCTGGGGAGTGTAGTTTCTGGAAAGGGATGTTTCCAGTTGCAAATTGATAAATTAGTAATATGGTTTATACATTGGTCTCTTACGAGAAAACATACCAGGAGATCCATCACCCCGTGGAGCATACCTGAAATGATCTTTTTTGAGGCCTATCAAACTGATGCCAAAGGGGAATGCTAGCTTGAGAGTTCCTGCCAGAGTGGCCAGTTTTAACTCTCTCTGACATCTTTTATGGTCGTTTCTCTCTATAACTTCAGCAGTCTACCCCCTTTAAAATCTGAAAGCTTGTTAGAATGACCATAACATGGAACTGCATACAATTGAATAATATGAGACAATGTAAAATTAAGTTCTAATACACATACTCCAAGTTGTATGGTTTAGACCAGGGTTGGCAAATACTTGACACACACTGCTGCATTCCCTCCTCCCATACCATTGTCATTGCTGAAAGGCCGTGGCGCTCTTGAGCTTAGAGGTGACTTCAGAATCCTCAGGATATAACTCGAGGAGCACTAGCACTTGGCATTAACCCTTAAGATCGAATCATTTTCTTTCCCAAGTTTTAGACAATGAATGAGAAGAATAGTCAGAAAGGAAAGAGATTGATGTTGACTGGTGCCATTGGGGAAGATTTAATGGAAAATGACATATGCATTGGACCTTGAAGGATTTGGAGAGATGGTGAGAAGCAACAAACAATTCCATGCAGGGCAGAGCAAGAGGGGAGGCAGGAATGATCATAGCAAATGTGTGTGTGGTGGAGGAGGAGAGGAAGTCGAGACAGTGAAATGTTCACCCTGCTGGAATGAAGAGAATCAACTGGATGCTAAATTTGGGTGGGTAAGTTGGGACAAGATTATAAATATCCTCAAGGGCTAACTGCTTCATGTCTTCACATTATTGTTGGCTGCTTTCATCATGATAAAACAGCTTTTTTTTTTTTT
>NW_004444037.1:6899715-6901437 GCF_000243295.1 Trichechus manatus latirostris | reverse complement strand
ATTTGGCACAATTATTTTGCCTGTTTGCTTCCTATGTATTTTTTTAATGGATATTTGTAAAGTTGTCTAAGATGACTAAATGCCACAACAAAAATGAACACATTCCATGTGATTTTAATAAAATGCATTTTTAGAAAAAACCTCTTTGGCTATGTAATTTCTGAAAGTATTTAGCATGTGAGATGGAATTTCTGTACACATTCCATCATATTGGTCTCAATTCTTCTCCTTCTTTCTTTCTTTTTTTTTTTTTTTAAACTAATTAAGCTCCAGATCTTTCACTGGATAATTACAAGGGCTTAACATAGTGCCAATGAGCAGATTCCATAAGGGCAATTATGGAAAACATCAGTAATAATCACAAATATCAGCTGATGTTGTGATACATGCCACGTGGTTGTGTGTATGTGGAAGAAATTCCATTTCTCTCACAAGCACAGAACCCATGTGTTACCTGGTTTGCAGACAAGCTTCTAGGATACCCTTTGGATATGCAGCTTAGGAAGAGAAATTACTTTGGTTTTGTGTTTTTGGGGAGGGGGGAGTATCTCAGAAAAATTAGAATTCTTAAATCAATTATTGAAGATGCACATTTTTTGAAGGTTTTACTGTACAGATTTGTGGCTAGCACACTCTTCTTTCGTAGAGAAGTCCAAATAGAACTTAATAGAAGAAAAAAATGGACTTCATTATTGCTGCCTCTATAATTGTTACAATGCCTGTATTCTATAACCATAAATAGCTTTATGTTTATATGACCCCTATGCTTGCATTAAGAGGCCCTGATGGTGCAGTGGTTAAGAGCTTGGCTGCTAAACAGAAGGTCGGCAATTCAAATCCACCAGCCGTTCTTCAGGAAAAAGATGTAGCAGTTGGCTTCTATAAAGAATACAGCCTTGGAAGCCCTGTGGGGCAGTTCTACTCTGTCATATATGGTCGCTATGAGTTAGAATCAACTTGACAGCAACGGGTTTGGTTTTATGCTTGCATTGAAGAGCTTTGGTGGGTGCAATGTTTAAACACTTGACTGCTAACCAAAAGGGTGGTTCCAACCCATCCAGTGGCTCTGTAGGAGAAAGACCTGGACATCTTCTCCCATAAAGATTACAGCCTAGAAAACCCTATGGGGTAGTGCTGCTATGTCACATGATATCTCTATGAGTCAAAATCGACTCGATGGCACCTAACAACAGCAATAACGTGCTCGCATTGACCACTTTATTGTCAACGATTTCATTCTACTTGGATCAACAATCAACGCCCATGGAAGCAGCAGTCAAGAAATCAAATGATGTATTACACTGGACAGATCTGCAAAAGACCTCTTTAAATTTTAAAAAGCAAAGATATCACTTTGATGACTAGGGTGCATTTGACCTAAGCCATGTTCTTTGCAATCACCTCATATGCATGTGAGAGCTGGACAATGAAAGTAGAAGAATTGATACATTCTTAATTGTGGTGTTGGTGAAGAATATCAAATTTACTGTGAACTACCAGAAGAATGAACAAATAAGTCTTAGAAGAAATACAACCAGAATACTCCTTAGAAGCAAAGAAGGCAAGACTTTGACTCGCCTACTTCGGACATGTCTTCAGGAAAGACCAGTTGCTAGAAAAGGATGTCATGATTGGTAATGTAGTGGGCCAATGAAAATGAGGGAAGCCCTCAATGAGATGGATTTACACAACAGTTGCAACAACTGACTCAAACATACCAAC
>NW_004444037.1:6897078-6898473 GCF_000243295.1 Trichechus manatus latirostris | reverse complement strand
TGATATTCTTGTTCATTCTTCTGTCTGTCAGTGGAAGCTTGTATGTTGCTATGATGCTGAACAAGTTTCTGCAAAGCTTCAATGAAAACTCTACGGATCATAGCATTTTGTTATATTGTACATCGGATCCTCACGAATAGAGGGCCGACTCAGTGGCAGCCAAGAGTAACAACGGTCCATGATCTAAGTCTTTCCTGGGCAGTCTTCTGTTTAGGAGGCTGCTATGCTCAGATCTGTCAGGCCCTGTTTTCCAATTGAGCCATTTACATTAAAAAGGTGATATTTTGGCTTCCATATTTATTCTTGAAATTTTCTCAAATCATCCTAAATCTGCATAGGGAAAAGAGGTACTGTTTATTGGGATCCTTCTTGGAGATGCCAAAACATCTGTTTATGGTTCGCATCATAACAGCCAGAATCTCTCACTTCTAGGCTCTTAGCCATGAAGCATCATCCTAACATTTATTGTGCATTTACCAGGGCCTGGGTTGATGTTTAGTACTTTACTTGCATTATCTTACTGAAGCCTTGTGTAAACCCCATGAGATAACTGTATTTAACAAATAAAGAAACCAAGGTTCCGAGGGTAAAGTAACTTGTCCAACATGCATAGCTGGTTATGGGCAGACTCGAGACACAAGCCCTGGCCGTCAGGTGTACTGTTCCTCCCTCGGCCTGAGATACTCCTACTCCATCTTCAGGGCTCAGCTTAAATGCTATCCCCTTTACAAAACTTTCCCTGACTTCCCCAAGCAGATATCGGTGCCTGCTCTGTGCTCTCTGTTGTTGGTGGTGTTAGCTGCTGTTGAGTCGGTCCCTGACTCACGGTGACCCCATGCACAATGGAAAGAAATGCTGCCCAGTCCTGCACCATCCCCATGACTGGTTGCAGATTGGTTCCAATATGATCCATAGGGTTTTCATTGGCTGATTTTCACAAGTAGATTGGTGGGCGGCCTCATGGTCGCAGACACAAATGAGGACGGCTTGCAGCATGCACTGGACTTCGCCCTCAGCGAGTACAACAACGTGAGCAGTGACAAGTTCCACAGCCACATGGTGCAGGTGGCGTGTGCCCGCGAGCAGATCATGTCTGGGATGAACTAATTCTTGGACATGAAGATTAGATGCACCACATGTACCAAGTCCCGGCCCAACTTGGCCACCCATCCCTTCCATGACTAGCCGCACCTGAAGAAGAAAGCCTTCTGTTCTTTCCAGATATATACTGTTCCTTGGCTGGGTACAACCTCCATAATGAAATCCAGCTGCCAGAAAGCATAGGGGGCTGCATAGCAGGTGGCTGTGATGACTGCCTCTTAGCGTGTCCCTTCAGAGCACGGTTACCCATTGGGCATCTTAGCCCTTAGATTGGTGGACCCATCCTGGTGAGGC
>NW_004444037.1:6870829-6878696 GCF_000243295.1 Trichechus manatus latirostris | reverse complement strand
ATGAGGTTGTTAACCAATGTCATAAAACAATATGTGTACTAACTGTTTAATGGGAAACTAGTTTGTTCTGTAAAACTTCTTCTAAAGTACAATAAAAAATAAAAAAGAAAAATTCAAAGAAATAAGATGAGCACTGAGAAGAAAAAAGCCATGGAAGAACAGTTTTAAATTTGTCATTTTAATAACTTAAAATTAGTTAAGAAGAAGGAAGTACCCGAATAATATGTTTTAACCCATAAGCCATTCTCAAAAAGACCAAAAAACTTGTTATTAATGTAACATATTTCTGTCAGCATTGGACAATTCTGTAGAAAGAAAGAAAGAAGAACATAGAGAGGTTAACCAATGCTTATTTATATAGCAACTGTTTATATAGCATTTGCTATGTGCTAATTTCTTTTCTAAATACTTTATGAATATTAAATACTTTAATCATAACAACCCTATTAGATACTATTATTATTCACATTTTATAGTTGTGCTCAAGGTCACATAGTAAAGTCAAGATTTGAATCCAGCATATTTTCTCTGGGATCTTTGCTTTTTACATCTATGCCATGCTACCTCCCAACACAATAAATGAATAAAACCCCACATTCCTGATATAGAGAATCTTCACTATTTTTCATATGTCTACAGAACATTTATAAAGATTTGTCATGTACCTGTCTAGGAAATTCAAAGGATCAGAATTTTATAGGTAACATTATCTGATTACAATCCAATAAATAAGAAAGACATACTTACCAGTGACCAAAAATTGACTACTTGAAAATTAAGAAATGCTCTTTTAGAAAACATTTGGTTCAAAGAGGAAATTACTGTCTTCAAAGCTGTGAAAAGGAGAATTTTATAATATACCCCACGACTCTGTGAAAACTGTATTAGGAAAATTTCACAGCCAAAATGCCTTCATTGTTAAAGAAGGAAGATGAGCAGTAAGGAAACTAAATACTCATCCTAAGAAATTAGAAAAGAATAAAGAGGTAACCAATAAAGTTAAAGGCTTAAATTAATGAAATAGGAAGCCATACAAGTAATAAAATATATAAATACCTTAAAATCTTTTTACATATAGCATCTAAAATTTGATAAATAAGTTTGATTTTAAAAAAGGAGAAAAAGCATAGTTACAAAAGATGAGAAAGCAGAAAGAACAAATATTAAAATGACTAAAGAGAGTACAATATAAAACTCTGTGGCAACAAATTTGAAAATGCAAATAAACATTGGAAAAGAAGAATGAAAACTATCTCTTTTTTGCAGATGAGATGACTGTAAACCTAGAAAACCCTAAGGAATCTAGTAAAAATTTCCAAGAATTAGAAGAGAATTTGGTAAAGTAGATATATCCAAAAAATTATGTGAAAAAAAATACTGGAAAATAAAATCCTATGAAATACTTAGAAATATAGATATATATATGAAAAGAGGGGGGATAAGCCACAGAATCATACTAAAATATACAAAATAAGAAATGAATAAATGGAAAGATGTACCATATTCCTGGATAGGAAGACTGAATGTCTTAAAAATGTTAAATCTCCTCAAATCTTATGTGTATATATGTGTCTATTTCACTCAGAATCACAATAAGGGTTTTTTTTTTTTGTGTTTGCTTATTTTTGGTAATTGGATAAAAGGACCTTAAGGTTTCTATGGAGAATAAATACCAAAGAAAAGATAAGTTAATTAAAAAATAATAGAGATGGAACAGAGGACTTCCTTATTAGTTATCAGAAGGCTCAATAAAGCCATTGTATTCAAGTCAGTGTCCTGTTGGATCCCTGTTTTGTTACACATTCCAAGATACAATACAAATATATGAGTGAAAAATACGAAAGGTAAAGCAAAGCTCTTGCAAGAAAATCTAGTAGATTATATGTACTGTATTGGGGCAGGAGAATCTTCCTAATTAACACTGAGTGGCCAAAAGCTTTGAGAGAAAAGACAGACATACTTGACTCTAAAAATTAATAACTCTTTAGGCAAAGACTGGCATAAAATACAGTACACAATGATAGACTTGAGGAAACATATAATGCAGATAACAGATTTAATTTTTATAATATACAAAGATTTCTTATATGTTGATAAGAGAAAGAACAAACCAATATGAAAATGGTCAAAGGGTATAAATGGGCAATGCACAGATAAACAAATCTAAATGACCAAGAAAAACAGAAAGATTCTCAAATTTACCAAAAGTGAGGGGAATGCAAATTAAAAAAATAGTGAGATATCACTTTACATCCACCAGATTGTCTAAAATTTAAAAGATCTGTAACATTTATTATTGGTAGGGTTGTAGGAAATGTCATATGAGTACTCTCATAGAGCATGGATAGAATGAGAAATGTTACAGCCTTTTGGGGAAGCAGTCTGGTAGTACTGAAGTTTAAAATACATGTTCCGTTTAGGCCAGTCTTTTCCTAAGAATTCTCTCTCAAAGAAATGAAATCACCAGAACATAATAACTCATATACAAGTGGTTTTTCTTTATTTTTGGAAGTTGTCTGTAAAAACTATGAAATGTTTTCAGCAATAGGGGACTGGCTGAATAAATTATGATATAACCATATGATGGAATATTAAATAGCCATTCAGAAGAACAAATTAGAGTTGTGCTGGTTGACAGAGAAAATTCCAGAAGGTATTGCTGACTGAGAAAAGCATGATGCAGGAAAAAAAAAATATATATATATATATATACACACACATATATGTATATAATATGATCCTATTTTTGTAAAACAAATAATGATCGAGAAGTTCCTGTTTGTGTATGTGCATACGTGTTTCTGTATATGATTATACAGCCATGGGAAAAAATAAAAAAGACGCACGCTAGATTACTAAAATGGATTAACTGGGTAAATGGGTGGGTTGGGAATTGATATGCATAGAGGAGGAGAAATCAAGCCAAAAAAGGAAAAGAAACAAACATGCCAAAAGACTGCACACATGTACCTGTGCTTGAAATGACTGCATACTTGCATTTATAAAAATGTATGAATGTGTGCTGTTTATGTGTAAAGAAATCAGCCAGTTAGTAGAAGGGACTCTGTCTCAAAGATAACTGCTTCCTTTCAAGGAAATTTGCTTTTCCGTTTGTACCCTTGCCTCAACACATTCTCCAGGAAGGAATTTCTGACCCTGGGACTTCCATACTTAGAAATTCTAAGACTTCTCTTCCGTCGACATAGCTATTCATCTCAGAAACAGCATGCGGAAAGCCTCCAGCATACTTCTGGAAATGAATATCTCTTTGGGGTTTCTACGTCTAGACCTTCTCGTCCACACTTCTTTTCTTGAAATGATTCCCAGGTTAACCTCTCCACGTAAAACAAATCAAGCCATTTGAGGGCAGATTTCCTAAGGTGTCAGGCCATTGCTCGTCTCTACGTAGAGAAGTCCAGAAGGTAAATTGTTCTATTACAGGTACCTAGGAAAATGAACAATTGCCCTTTTGATCATATATCTTAGAATTTTAGAGCTGGAAAGAACTGGTTAGTTCAACCTGAACCATTCAATCTATACAAGCACTCTGTAGCTAGATTGCCACGTAGGGAAAATCTTGGGTGCTGTGAAATTTTCCTTCCCCCACATCTTGTGGTGCAATTTCCTATAAGGACAATCTTCTTTCAGCCATTGCCCTCCTCGTATTATTCCTGTCTTTCACAATGTCCAGCAATTCCAAAAGCTTGCTGCTGTTTTTGTCAGCTCTGACTCATGACAACCTTATCTATAACAGAACAAAATGTTGCCCAGTCCTGTGCTATTTCCATGATTATTAGTAGGCTGAATCCGTAGTTTTTGCTACAGTGCCAATCCATTTCATTGAGGGTTTCCGTCATTTTCTCCGACCCTCTACTTTACCAGCCATGATATTTTTTTTCTAATTGGTCTTTCCTGATGACATGTCCAAAAGTAAGCAAGACCAAGTCTCACCAACCTCTCTTCTACAGAGCGTTCTGGTTGATTTCTTCTAAAACTAATTTGTTTGTTCTTTTGACAGTTCATGGTATATTCAATATTTTTGTCAACACCACGGTTTGAATACATCAATTCTTTGTCTCTTCTCCTTTTTCATTGTCCAAAATCTTAGAAGATCCTTTTTCCTATACCTTCTAGTTGCCTAAATCATGAAATTCTTGAGTCAAATATGATGTAAAGTATAAGAAGCCAAGAGAAATAACTTGAGTTACCTTCAGCCAGCCCACACTGTTTACTGCTCATGACCCCATGGCCACTTTGATGTTTATAGGATTTTTGCTGGTTCTACATTCCATGTTCACATCTGCCTGCCTCCTCCAGTCTCCTTGTGTAGAGCAATTTCCTTCACTTCAAAGGAAGCTCCAGGTGCAGAGAAGACTCTAGGGGTGTGGTCCCGCCTCAGAATCTGGCTCCTTTTCTTTACTAAAACATTTATTCTCTTCATTTCTATTCTAAGATGACTTTTGGAGCTATCACTAAATTCATTCATCTACTTTTGAACTTTGAGAGTCAGAAAAAAATGTATTTTTTCCTCTTTCCTCAAATCACTGATGCTAGTTTTGTCATGACATTCCAAATTGATTAACTGTAGACAGAAGCAGGAAGGGTAATTACACACACCACTAAATAATAAATGGCCTTAATTTAAAGTGTGGTAATAGGTTGAGAGAGATTAATATAAAAATGGCCTCCAATGAATCATGGAGAAATATGAAACCATTGTTGTTTTAAGCCATTAACTTTTGGGGTAGTTTGTTATGCAGCAATAGTTAACGATGTGATGCTGCTTCTCCCCCTCTCGCCGCTAAAAACAAAACAAAACACAAGTTGTCATCAAGTTTGACTCGTGACTACCCCATGTGTGTCAGAGTAGAACCGTGCTTCATTGAGTTCTCAGTGGCTGATTTTTTGGAAGTAGACCACTAAGCCTTTCTTCAGAGAAGCCTTTGGGTCGACTCGAACCCCCAACCTTTCAGTTAGCAGCAAAGCATGTTAACCGTTTCCACCACCCAGGGACTACTCTCCCATCAAAAGATAAGCACTATTTCTTCACCCCTGTGAATCTACCTGGGCAGGCCGTTGGATGTGTGTGAGTTCCAGAGCCTAGGCATTAAGAGGCTTGCAGCTTCCACCCTTGCCCTTTTGGAACCTTGGGGCTACCATGTTGTAAAGAAGCTGAGTCTAGCTTACTGGTGAATGAGAAGTCTTAGGAAGAGAACTGAGGCTCTAGGCAACAGCTGGAGTCAACTGCCAGATGTATGAGTGAGCCCCTCGTGGACCTTCCACCTTAAAGTAGGCTCATGAGTGATCCCAGGTAAACCAGCAGAGGCATCGCTCAGACAATCCACAGAACTGTGAGAAATAATGAATGGTTTTTTCAGTCACTGAGTTTTGGAGCGGTTTCTAATGTATCAATTGCTGATTGATACAGAGGCTTTGACATTTTAACATAATATCTTTTAAAATTCTATTCTAGTTTTCTGTGTATATTGAAAAATAATCTATTTTTTTTCCTTAGGAACCCAAGAAAACATTCCTTACACAGACACAAATAACTCCTCTGTATTCTAACTTAGATATTAGTAGGAGACAGAAGGTTGCAAAGACAGGCTCTTGACCTTACTTACTTCTACCATTCAGTATCCTGTACCCTGGACAGCACCATATAACCAGTGGGAGGTTGCCATGTGTTGATCAAATCAAGTATCTCATAGTTACACTTGTTGCTGCTTTCATCTCACTTTCTTAGTGTTGGATGTGTCACGTCATGAACGGTCTGGTTGGTTTGGCTTACCTGGCCAGCTCTGCAGATGTTCCCGTGCTGATTCACTTTTTCACATAGATAACTCCCAAAAATCCCAGCCTGGAAGAAGAGAGAATATTTCCAGTTGGTGGAATACTGAGCTCATGGTCAAGGGTGTAGTGATTGTAGTAATAGCAGCAGAGCTAACTTTTTTTGAAAACTTATCCATTTGCCAGTCATTATGCCACTCACTTTACGTGACTTAACTAATTTAAGTAATTAGTTATGATTAATTTCCATTTTACAGATGAGAAAACTAAGGCACAGAGGGGTTAATTGACTCGCCCAACCTAACAAGGTTAGTTAAATGACAGAGCCTTTGCTCTTAACAAAGACCTGGGCTCTAAATGCAGCTTACTGCTGGAAGCTTTCAACCAAACAGAATTAAACATAGCCATTTATAAAAGTTCTCTGACTAGAAATCACTCATAAGTTACAATCTCTAAAACTTTTAAATATCATCTGTAAGCCTCATTATTCAGCAAACCAGTATTACAGAGAGCATAGTATATGTCTGAGCTTGTGCTAGGTACTACAGAAATTTATAAACGCGTAAGTTATAATATAAGAAATAACATCATCTAAGAATCTTGACTCTTAAGGTGCTTACACTGTCATGAAGAGATCAGACTTACACAGTGAAATAACCAGAGAGTAAGACAGGTTATAATTAGAAAAGAGCAAAGGAGTTCTGAGACCTTACCTACTTACAGGGAAGAATCTGAGTCATTTTTCAAATCTGCCTTCTCTCCTTCTCGGAGCAAAACCACAGCTTTCATTTTTTGGATGCCACGGCATTAAAAGATGGTTCAGTAGGCCAGACTAACCTGTGTTAGCAACTAGAATAATCTCCAGAAAAGAAAATTTACTTTGGGATTTAAGATGATCAAAACTGATTACTTCTCAAGAGGCTTGGAAACCCAAAGCTGTAAACACAGCTGGGGAAACACTTGAATCCAGTTCCATAAAAACTCCAGTGAATAATCCATCCTTCTGCCTAATGACGTGGATACTCTACTACATACATGAATTTATAGGAAATCAGTAAATATTTTTATACAGCCTCATTGGTGAAGAGAAAAGAAAAATGTATAGAGATGTGCCCACCCACGTCATCTATGTGTGTAGTGTAAATAGCTTTCTTATTTTGTTGAAATCAAGGCAAAAGGATTACATTTAGCCCAGCCACAAAATTGTAACCTAGGGATGTTATGTAATCAAATCTATGAAAATTGCGTTAGTCTTCTCAAAATTTGGAGTGCCAATAGAAGTACTTTTTCTCGTTTTAATTTTATTGTGGTAAAATATATATAACTAAAGTTTTGCCATTGTAACCATTCTTAAATGTACAATTCAGTGACATTAATTACATTCACCATGTTGTCCAACCCTCACCACTATTCATTTCCAGATGTTTTTCATCACCAGAAACAGAAATTCACTACACCTGAGGCAGTAATTCCCTTCTAACAAGTGGTAGTTTCTTAAATGTTAGTTGTAACGCGGAATATGAAATTCTGTCAGTGAACTTTTCCTGTTCTGTTACATGAACCTCCATTGGTTTGTCTTGCAGTTTGAATGGCTATTTTACTCATGCATGATTTTGTACCACCATGCATTGCTCATATGGAAATAGTAGTTCACTGAGAAGTATTTTTGATTGGATGAAAAGTAAATGTCCTATTATTGGTTGACTATCAATTTTCTCTATATAGAATAAATTCGACTTATCAAAACCTTATTTCTGGAAGGATATTAAAAAAAAAAAAGTTGATTCTGGCTCATGGCGAGCCCATGTGTGTCAGAGTAGAACTGTGCTCCATGGTTTTCAATGCCTGGTTTTTTGGAAGAAGATCACCAGGCGTTTCCTCCAAGGCACCTCTGGGTGAACTTGAACCTCCAACCTTTTCGTTAGCAGCTGAGCACGTTAACCATTTGCACCACTCAGGGACTCCCATATATTAACAGTAGTTATCTCTGGTTGTGGGACTGGGAGTTGTAGGTTACTTCTTTTTGCTTATTAGTACTCTTGAAACTTTTCAAAATAACGTGTATTTTTTTTTTTTT
>NW_004444037.1:6845205-6860403 GCF_000243295.1 Trichechus manatus latirostris | reverse complement strand
GATATCTAGAAAGACGTGTCAAAGTTAAAAATGTTTTGGCGCAGGACTTGAGACTTGGAAAAAAGTTACTCTGAGGAGGGAAGAAATTATGCCTTAAAAATTTCTTTTTCAGATGACTTGTTGCGTAGTTCGTTAGCGAGAGACACAGAAAGTACTTTCTAAAATAATAGTGGCTCAGAACCTTGCTCTTTGAGATAACAAGGCTCTGTTTTTGCAGATGGCCTTGTACTCAAAGAACAAAAACTGGAAACATCCATTGAATTGCCCTGTTTACCGCATTTGAGTCATGCTAATGGAGAGAGCTAATCAAGCCCTGGGTACAGAGCCTTTTATGTAAAGGAAAAGGACTAGATTCAGCTTCACTAACCCCCAGATGCATATACTTTTCACGTGTCTCTCTACAAAGGCACACAGCTTATTTCCTAGGCTGTAATCTTTATAGAAGCAGATTGCCAGGTCTTTTTTCCCACAGAGCTGCTGGTGAGCTTGAACCCCTAACCTTTCAGTTAGCAGCTGAGTGCTTAATTGTTGTGCCACCAGGGCTCCTAGTCATAATTATACTTATATGCAGTTACTGACTGTTTTATATATATTAGCTCATTTAGCTCTCACATTGTCACTAGATGGTAGGTGATATTATTTTTTGTTTGCTTGTTTACCTGTTGTCTACAGTACTAGATTGTGAGCCTCTTGAGGGCGAGGGGATATTTTTATTTTTCTCTATAATTTGCAGAGATTCAGGATCCACTCACTGTCTTGAATTTAGTGGGTGCTCAATGTTCATGGGATGAAACAATGGATGGATGAATGAGATGTACCAAATACCTAACATAGATTCAGCATTTTCAGTGAATTTTACCTAAGGACTTATTTTCTTCCCTGCCTCACACAATTCTGTGGATTTTACCTAAGGATTTATATTCCACTCGATCACACTCACATAATTCTAGTCAGTTGTCTGGTGAGTTAGAGTCAGACAGAATCAGACAGAAAGTTCGGGCAGGAGGAGACTGGGGTATGGCTAGGAGTCACAAAGAAAATCTTTTTAATTTTTAGTTTTGAAAAGTTTAAATAATGATTTCTCATTATTTTTTGGTTTACCAGCTCACGCTCAAAAGAAAGAGCTATTGCGTTGAAATGAAGTCCAGTGCCAACCAGCAGCAATTTGCTTTGGGCGTTCCGTTTTACCTCTCTGGGCCTCAGTCCCCTCATCCATAAGTGAGGGAGCTGGACTAAGCAAATTCACAGGTCTTTTTAGATGTTACAGTTCTGTAATTTGTTGGTATGCAGGCCCTTTTGGAAAGGAGCTCTGGTGGTGCAGTGGTTAAAGCGCTTGGCATGGGAGAAAGTTGTGGCAGTCTGCTTCCGTAAATATTTACAGCCTTGGAAATCCTATGGGGCAGTTCTGCTCTGTACTATACGGTCACTGTGGGTTGGGATCGACTCAATGACAATGGGTTTGGTGTGTTTAGGCCCCGTTGGAAATTAAGGTTTTGTTTGAACAGGCCTCTGAAGGTTATTAACCATAATCTGTCTTATCTGGAGTTTTCATAGAACTGCCCCATACGGTTTCCAAGGCTGTAAATCTTTACAGAAGCAGACTGCACATCTTTCTCCCATGGAGAGGTTGGTGGGTTCGAACTGCCGACCTCTCAGTTAGTAGCCGAGCACTTTAACCACTATGCCACCAGGGCTCCTTTCCAAAGAGGCCTATAGGTGGAGCCCTGGTGGTACAGTGGTTAAGAGCTACGGCTGCTAACCAAAAGGTCGGTGGTTTGGATCCACCAGGCACTCTTTGGAAACCCTGTGGGGCAGGTCTACTCTGTCCTATAGGGTCGCTATGAGTCAGCATTGACTCTACAGCAACGGGTTTGGTTTTTTGGGTTAGTTATAGGTAGATTATACTAAGTTATGTGTGTTTCCTATTTCCTAGATATATTTTTAAAATACATTCTATTTTTTAGAGCAGGTTTAGGTTTACAGAAAAATTGCACTGAAAGTATAGAGAGTTTCCACGTACCCGCTCTCCCCCCTGCACACAGTCTCTCGTATTATTAACACCTTGCATTAGTGTGGTACATGGATTATAGCTGATGAACCAAGACTGATGTGTTTTTATTAACTAAAGTCCATAGTTTACATAAGACTTTGATCTTTGCGTTATACAGTTTTATGGGTTTTGACAAATGCGTAATGTCATTTATCCACCATTATAGCATCATGCAGAATAGTTTCGGGGGGGGGGAGGGATCAATAGATATTTTAAAAATATTATTTGTTGTATATTTAGTTTTTCATGAGAAGGAAACCATTTAACAGAATCTGCTTTGGAAAGATGTATGTATGTCATAAGCCAGGAAGAGTGGCTCTTGATCAAGATGCAATAAATCCAATGTTGTTCTGAGTGATTAAGTTCTTTAGAAAATCAATTGACTTTCCACAGGGTGCATGAATTAGAAAATACAGACAATTTTCAAAACACTAGCCTTGCATTTTAATGCCCCGGTGTCGTGAGAGTGAACAGTAAACTACTGTTGGTGCACACTGGCCCACTCATCTCACATGAAGTACGTCGACCTGACGGCGTGTGGAGACTACAGCTCCCCTTGTTCCTTCCATCACTCCCCAACCAAAGGGCTAGCAATGGGCCATTATCTCAGGTTCTGACATCTGAAGAGAGATTCTGAATGCCAGGAAGGAAGTTTTCCAAATCAGTATAAAAATAAAATCCTCTTATTACAACAGGATACAGTAAAGAAAACAAAGAAGGAAACTCACAAGAGGGAAAAGGTTTAAAAGCGTAAACGAAAGATACTTCTGAGAAACATAAGACACTTCTAACGTGATGAAGTTCCTTGTGCTTACTGAGAAAAACTTCACTGCCGGAAAGACTAGACTGCGAGACCCGTGGGGCTGACGCATGTGTTGCTGGAAAGATTGCTCACCTTTGTCTATGTCACAAGGTTTTAAGATCTAACCTGTGTAAGTGGGAGTCAGTAGCATTTTCTTTCACAATTTCATTTCTCTTAGAAGTAAAATATTATTCTTTGGGAGAAGAGTTTTAATGGGTTTTGTCCAGTTGCACAAGAAAGGTGGAAACAACTTATCCTTTTATAACCTAGAGATTAGGAAAAATGTTGTATGGTGATTGATATTCAGTCATAAAGAGCTTTAATAACTTATTCTAGCTTGGAGCTGGATAAAATTTCAAAATGATGTGCTGAAGTCATCACTCAGGATTCGTCATCTGAGACAGAGCGAATGCAGCTGGGTACATTGGATGACTGGAATTATACTGAAGTTGACCAGTGTGAATGGCTTGACTAAAATGTGGGCTGACTTCACCTCAGTTATACAAGAAAGTGGATAAGAAAGAGGTTTGACTCTATAGCATGAATAAAGATGAGTCAAGAGCAATTCATATAAAACCATATGAGCTTCCTAGATTTTTGTCAAGATTATTGTCTCTTAGTGGTAGTAAGAGGATTCCAAAACCGGTTGCTGGCGAGTCGATTCTGACTCTTGGTGACCCCATGTGTTACAGATTAGAACTGTTCCAGAGGGTATTCTTGGCTGTAATCATTTTTTTTTTTTTTTTGGCTGTAAGTGGCACAGTGGTTAAGTGCTTGTCTGCCAACCAAAAGGTTAGTGGTTCAAACCCACCAGGGGCTCTGGGGTAGAAAGATGTGGCAGTCAGCTTCTGTAAAGATTTCAGCTGAGGAAACTCTATGGGGCAATTCTACTCTGTCCTATAGGATTGCTATCAGTAGGAATCGACTTGAGGGTAATGGGTTTTGTTTATTTATTTTTTCTTAAATCTTTACCAAAGCAGATCACCAGGACTTTCTTCCATGGCACTGCTGGGTGGGTTCAAAACACCAGCCTTTAGGTTAGTGGTCGAGTGGAAACAGTTTGCGCCACCAGGGACATAGGAAAAGTGTTACGATGTACTAAAATACAATTTTAACCAATTTAATTCATAGTTAAAGTAATATGATTGTGCTTTATATATACATATTTTATAGCTGTTGAGAAAGTATAAGTATCAAGAGATTTTTATGTAACCGTCATATAATTCTCACACAAACAACCCGATAAGGTAGGTCTTTTATTGTTTCCCTTTTATAGAAATGGACACTGAAGCTTAGAACAGTTCAGTAGTTTGCCTAAGGTTTCATAGCTAATGAGTGGCAAAGCCAGATTTTAACCCAGGTCCTCACCTACCGCTCAAGTTCTAGGCTTTGAACTTCATTTAGTTAAAAAAATACAACCTTGCATTGATAGGTCTATATGTAGGTAGTTATTCCTCAAAGCAATATGACAGTAAACCAATTGCCGTCAAGTCGATTTTGACTCATGGCGACCCCATGTGTGTCAGAGTAGAACTGTTCTCCTTAGGGTTTTCAATGGCTGATTTTTCAGAAGTAGATTATCAGGCGTCTGGGTGAACTTGAACCTCCAACGTTATTCCTTTTGACAGCTTCTTCAGGCTGTCCCTCTCACTGGCTCCCTTGTTCCTACAACCGACATGCTCAGGTTTCCTTTATTTTGAATAATCCTTTACCTGACTCTTCTGTACCTTTTCATCATTTCCCTATTTCTGTCCTATCTTTCACAAAAAATAGTCTCTTTAGCTGCAACTTCATGGCCCTCAGTTTACACTTTCCCACTGTACTGAAATCGTACTGTCTCAAGGCACTCGTATTTTCTACTGTGTCATACGCATGAGAAAGCCAGACAGTGAATAACGAAGACCAAAGAAGAATTGACACCTTTGAGTTATGGTGTTGGTGAAGAATATTGAATACACCATAAACTGCCAGAACAAACAAATCTGTCTTGGAAGAAGTACAGCCAGAATGTTCCTTAGAAGCAAGGATGGCAAGACTTCGTCTCACATAGTTTGGGCATGTTATCAGGAGGGAACAGACCCTGAAGAAGGACATCATGCTTGGTAAAGTAGAAGGTCAGCAAAAAAGAGGACGATCCTCAATGAGATAGATTAATCCAGTGGCTGCAACAATGATCTCAAGCATAACAACGATTGTGAGGATGGCGCAGGACCGGGCAGTGTTTTGTTCTGTTGTACATAGGGTCGCTATGCGATGGAACCGACTCGATAGCACCTAATAACAAAAAAAAGGAAGGGTGCTCGTGATTTGCAACCACCAAATCCAAGGGCCTTTCCTGAGTTGTCCCTCACCTTGACCTGTATGCAGCATTTAGCACTGAGGACCATCCACTTCTGGGAGTACTGCACGTGCACATTAGTAACTCAAAAAAATGTAGTAAGTGATTAATTAAATGAAATATTCAGACATTTTATGAATTCTTAAGTATGATATATATGTGGCTGAAGACCAGGAAAAATTTTTACATATAAACATGCTACTATACTTTTAATGAATTCATAAGAAAATGACTTAAGTCAAAGAACACTGCCCAACATTGTAGCAATAACCATCTTTTGCAGAGTAAGGATAAATTCAATTGTTTTAAAAAGAATGATATATTTTTAAGGTAAATATTTAAAAAATATGTAGACATATAATATACAAAATATAACTCAAAATCAATTGCTTACCTAAATGTAAGAGCAAAAACTATAAAAGTCTTAGGAGAAAATTTTTGTGACCATGTTGAATTTGTCAATGATTTCTTAGATATGACAGCAAAGACACAAACAACAGCAGAAAAAATTGAACTGTTAGAAAGAAAAAAAAAATGTAGGCATTAGTTACCTGAAACAGAGTCGCTGAGTGGCACAAACGGTTAAGTGCCTGGCTAGGAACTGAAAAGTTGGCGATTCTAATTCCCCCAGAGGTGCCTTGGAAGAAAGGCCTGGCAACCTGCTTCTGAAAGGTCACAGCCATGAAAACCCTGTGGAGCACAGTTCTACTTTGCACACATAGGGTCACCATGAGTTGGAGTCGACTCTGTGGAAACTGGTTTGGTTTGGTTTACCTACCTACAAGCTAGCATTTATTTGATCATTCATTCATTCATGCATTCATTCACCAAAAACTTCATTGAATGTATTTTGAATTGTGCCAAGTGCTGGGCATAACAGCATTCTGAAAAGAGTATCTGGCTTCAGCACGAAGACCAGATAGGAGGGGCATCAGAAGCTGTATGGGCTATAGGGCAGTTTACAAAATTGGGAGTTAGCCAATACGTCTCTTCGCTCTCAGTCAAACATTATTACTTTAGATTCTTTTCACCATGAAGAAAGGAAACAAGTCCTGCTTCAGCTCTTTGGTGTTCCAAAGAAAGCCCCAAGATTTCTTAGGGCTTCAAAAAAGAGCTTTATAATTGTAAAAGCGAAAGACTTAAGTATTAAGTTTACTTTTGCAATCTACTAGAAAACATACTATATGCCCATCTTTGCCAAGAGCCTGAAATGGAAATTGAAGCTAGAAACACTGCGAGTAGTCTGGGAAGATTGCATCTTCATTCCTCACATATCTTTGACAACAACCACTGTATAAAGATTGACCAAGGACCTGAGGTCAGCTTGGTTGGACAAGAGTGACATGTAGGAATACCACACGCTCCAACAGGGACTCTTCTTGTCCCCTTCGGCTATATTTGCCCCAGATACACTAAGGGCTGTGGAGCAGGATAGTTCAAGCTTTGAACCTGGTGTCTTCAGGGAGCAGGAGAGTGTAGCTAGTATAATAGGACTTCCCTAGATGGTGTGTGTTAGTGAAGAATATTGAATACAGCATACCATGGACTGCCAGAATGAATAAACCTGTCCTGGAGGAAGTACAGCCAGAATGCTTCTTAGAAGCAAAGATGGTGATACTTTGTTTCACTTACTTTGGACATGTCATCAGTGGGACCAATTGCTGGAGAAGGACATCGTGCTTGGTAAAGCAGAGAGTCAGAGAAAAAGAGGGAGACCCTCGACGAGATGAATTGACACAGTGGCTGCAACAATGCGCTCAACCAAACCTACTATTGTGAGGATGGCGCAGGACAAGACAATGTTTCGTTTTGTTATATATAGAGTCACTACGTGTCTGAACTGACTTGAGGGCACCTAACAACAACAGATGTTGGGATGGAGACCAGGTTTGGAGGTCCTTGCTGGAAAGAAAACTGGAAGCTGTCCCAGAAGCCAGAATAATGGCTGCAAGTTCCTTGCAACCAAGAAACAGACCGAGTGCAAGGTGACTCTAGAAAAAGGGCAGAGTTTCAGTGCTAAGAGGCCTCACTCTGGTTCTATCTGCCCTTGCTGTGGCCCATCCTTTGAAAAACGTCCCAGGTGGTGTCAAAGCTTCGCTTCACTACAAGTCCTGGAATAGAGTGTGTTGTCAAAGGGGTGATCTGCCCTCCAAATGGCTTGTCTGCACCACAGGCCACAGCCCTGCCCTAGGCTGCTGTGAACCATCGGCAAAGCCATTTGCCCCACTAATGAAGCAACAGAACTGAACTAGAGGTGAGGAACAGGCTCAGACCTGGGAGATGGGAAAAAAGCCACCCACTCGCTATATTGGCTCAATCTTTGAGGCAATTGAGGGAATGGTGGTTAGTCTGTGCCTCTTCCCAGCAGATCGCACCTGGAAAACACTCCAACTCACCTAACTTGGACAGAGCACTTTGTTTCATTTTTAAATATTATTGCCATATCTTTGCTTGCTATTTTAAATGGGTGTTACTTTTGTTTTGTTTTTAAAAAAGATCTCTAAGTATCCACAATAAAGACCACACACACCTGTATTTTTAAACGTTCCCCCACAATATTGTTCCATTGAAAAGCCAAAATCTATACAATGCACTTATGCCATTTTTTTTCTATTATATTTTGCTGGTCTGGGGTGGGGGTGGGGGGAGAGAAACTACTGGAATCATCTTTTGGAAATCTGAATATTTCTGCATAAAAATAGTTTCTAGGGTAACAACATTGTATGAGTTTTCCTTCTCCCATGAGCTATACATTATTTCAGAAGCTCCTGCTTAAAATAAGGCTTTTAAATTAATATCAAAACATTAAAACCTTGTCACCTCAAACTGGATGTTGATGTCATTTTTTAGCAGTTGGTAGAGGGAATTGGGATCTGGCATGAAGACCATCCACAAGGGTAGGTCAGGGAGCACCTGGATGTGGAGGCCAGGTTGGGTCATATGGCCAGGTGGGCCAACAAGGGGGACTGGCCAGAACCATGCAGTAAAGAGCACTGGGATAGAAGCTGGTCTGATGGCTTGTGTGTGTGTACGTGTATGAGCATGTGAGTGGTGATGGTTGGGTAAGGGGAAAGTGGGCAGAGGGCCATGGATGTGAGGGATGCAGCTACTTGAAGGCAATTTCCTTACTCAGTGGATGGTCTGCAAAGGGCTTGTGTACCCAGTGGGAAGGAGGATCAACAGTGGAATGGGATAATGCACGAGCCTAAACTATCTTGACTGAGTAACTGCATCCTGGGTCTGTACTAATATAAACTAATCCTCTTTTCCACCCACCATATTTGAGGAGAGACCGGAATCTCTTCATGGGCCTCCAACAGAAAGCTGCTAGGGAAGGCCTGAAGAAACAAAATTATTCCCAAACAATTTATTTCAACTTTACATTTTATAGGAAATATGGAGTCCTGGGTGGCACAAATGGTTAAGCGCTCTACTACCAGCTGAAAGCTTGGCGGTTCAAATCTATCCAGAGGTGCCTCGGAAGTAAGGCCTGCTTCTGAAAAGTTGCAGCTTTGAAAATCCTATGGAGGGCAGTTGTACTCTGACATACGTGGGGTCACCATAAGTCAGAATTGACCAGATGACAACTAACAACAACAACAGCATGATCGAACTAAGTGTTCATTGTTAAATTAATAGTGGGAGTCTCTTCTTTCACCTTTGCTGCTGCTATCCATTGAGGCCTCTTTTCCTCTTAGTAGTACTGATCTCAACGTAGCCCCAAATCTCCTTAACCTGACATCCTCCCCATGGTACAACTTAGAAAACCCCGAAGCCAGTGACGTTCCACCTTGGCTGCGCTTTAGAAGAATCTGGAGAGCTTTCAAAAGCTGATGGCAGGGCCCCACTTAAAACCAGTCAAATTAGAAACTCTGGAGAGGAAGCTAAAATATGAGTAGTTTTTTAAATGCCCCAGGTAATTCTAATATATAGGCCAAACTGACTGAGGAATGCCTGGTGCAGTGATTCTCAATCTTCGCTTCAATTAGAATCACCTGAGGTTCTTAAGATCCCTGGGTGGTGCACAGTTTGCACTCGACTACTAACCTAAACGTTGGCGGCTGGAATCTACCCAGTGGTGCCACAGAAGAAAGTCCTGGTGATCTGCTTCCATAAAGATTAAACCAAAAACCAAACCCATTGCTGTTGAGTCAACTCCAACTAATGGCAACCCCATGTGTTACAGAGTAGAACTGCTCCCTAGTGTTTTCTTGGCTGTGATCTTTATGGGAGCAGATCGCTAGGACTTTCCTTTGCAGTGCCGCTGGGTGAGTTTAAACTGCCAACGTTTAGGTTAGTAGTTCAGTGCAAACCATTTGCGCCATGCAGGGACCTTCTGTAAAGATTATAGCCAAAAACAAAAACAAAAACAAAAAACCCTATGCAACATCTCTACTCTGTGAAAATGGGGTCGCCATGAGTCAGGACTGACTCGATGGTAACGTTTTTTTCAGTACGTAAAAGACATCCTGGGCTAATTGATTGAGAATCTTCTTGGAGGTGGAGCCCAGGCATTAATATTTTTTAAAAAGTCTTTGAGAATCTTTGGTTAATGGAATTCTACAATTATTACCTGTTAGAAAATTTTTAATAGAACCTACAGAAGAAAAGCAAAAGAAGAGAATGGAGAAAGAGTTGGTGAAAAATATACGAATGTGGTGAAGATAAGGCCAAAGTTCTGTGTCCATTGCTTCTTATAATCCATTGAATTAGATGGGAGGGGCGGCAGGTGGGTCATTGAAGGGAGCAGGGTGGTTGGGGAAGATTTAGGGCAGCAGCATCACAGGAACTCTCTCTTTGTGAGGTATGCTAACTGAGATCGGCTACTGCAGTGACCTGGTACTTTGAAAATGACACTGGCATTCAGATTGGGGTCTTCAATGACCTCTGGGAAAGCAGTCCCCTCTCTCTGGGGTCCCCTCCATTCTTCCCTCTCACAGTAAGGGGCTGGTGGCGGAGTGTGCAGTGGCTGCTGTTGTCCTGCCCAGAATTTCGTCTCTGGGCTGGTGCACCCATCCCCAGCTGCTCTGAGTGTGGCCACCAGTGACTTACAGATACCTCCTTCTCTAGAAAATTGCCTTCTGCTAAACAGCTGCTCCCCTGACATGTTATACCTCCCACATCCCCCTCCACCCTGGCCAGCAGGGAACTGCTCACAGCCAATCACTGACTGACATGGGGGTTCAAAATTGGGGCTCACTTGCTTCCAGGCAGGATAAATTCTGTGGTGCAATTCCTGTTCCTTGTTGGATCAGGTTAAAGCTAGAACCCAGCTGAAGCTACATCCTTGCTTAGTGTCTTAGTTATCTAGCGCTGCTGTAATAGAAATACCAGAAGTGGATGGCTTTAACTAACAGAAGTTTATTCTCTCACAGTGCAGGAGGCTAGAAATCTGAATTTAGGTGCCAACTCCAAGGGAAGGCTTTCTGTCTCTGTCAGCTCTGGGGGAAGGTCCTTGTCATCAATCTTCCCTGGTTGAGGAGGTTCTCAGTGCAGGTAACCGGGGTCCAAAGGACGCACTGTTCTCCTGACTCTTGTTTCTTGGTAGTATGAGGTCCCCATGTCTCTCCGCTTGCTTCTGGCTTTTATATTGCAAAAAAGATTGACTTAAGACAATTTTGTAGATTGAGTCCTGCCTAATTAATATCATAGAGGGAGGATTTACAACACATAGGAAAATCACATTAGATCACAAAATGGTGGACAATCACACAATACTGGGAATCATAACCTAGCAAAGTTGACACATATTTTTGGGGAACACAATTCAGTCCGTGACATTTAGCATTTCCCCTGCCCTATCCTGCTTTCCTCACTCCTATTCTCCTGAGAACACTCTCTCAATAAACCCTTTGTAGAAGAATCCTTGCCTCGGGCTCTGCTTCTAATGATGTTGTTGTTAGGTGCTGTCTCAAAAAAAACGGTTGCCATCTAGTCGATTCTGACTCATAGTGACCCTATAGGACAGAGTAGAACTGCCCCATAGGGTTTCCAAGGAGCGGCTGGTGGAGTCGAACTGCTGACCTTTTGGTTAGCAGCCGAGCTCTTAACCACTGTGCCACCAGGGCTCCTGTGGTCACAATAAACTAAGAAAAATGCCAGCAATACCCAGAAATACAGATCCTTGTTCTGTGGTCTGTGGCCAGGGAAACTGCCATGAGGTTATCAGTTTTTGTCAGATCAGCGGAGTTAGGTTGGGTTCATTTTTGTAAACAGGACTCTCAAGGGGTTGTGGCTTTTCCTGAAACAGTGTTCAGCCAGGGAAGGATATGCTATTTTCCTAGTAAGATGAAATTTAAGGTCATTAAAAATCTACCATACTAGTGCTTGAGATACGAGCCCTCATCAGTCTTCCTTATGTGGGCCAAATGGTGGCCCAGATGGGAGCTGATCTTTGCAGTCAGGACATTAGGCAGGAGTTTACTGGCTCAGTCACAAACTGGTTGTGGGACTTTGGGGAGATTGCATAACCTCCTTGGAGCCCAGAGATGCTCTGCAGCTAAATATTTGTCTGCTCCTTCACAAGAGACCTTTGAGAAGTCAGAAAATATTATTTGGGAAGCACTGGAACCTTGGGTAGACAGTGATTGAGAACAATGTATTTTGTTACTGATACTCCTGTTAATAACACAACCAGACCATTAGAAATCAGTAGGGCGTGAACTCAACTGTAAATCATGTGCAGTACTTTACTATAACGCTCTAGATTATAGAGGGTGGAGAATCTGAAAGTCACACATTAGTCTTGAGCACCCAATATTAGTCTTATATTGACACTCAACTGGATTTTTATAATAATTATCATCACAAATACAGTGTAACAGACTGAGACAATTAGAACTTTTTGTCTGTCCAGCTGTTTTCTGTCCTTCTTCTGGTATCGCACTGCCTTTCCTTTAAGGAGCTCCTGCTCTACTCCCTGGGTCTGAGTGTGGGTGCGATCTTGGTGTGTCACTGCCCAACCAACTCACCATGATACCAGCAGGAAGGGTGGGTATGCAACCCACCCTCAGCTGACCATAGTCCACTACTCTGTGATCATAGGGGTTGGTACAGGGGATGGTCAATTTAAGTCAGTCAGGATCCTTCCCCAGACAGAATGTTTGGAATTGGACATAGAAGTGTAGCTCTCCCTGCCTTTTAAAAAATTTATTGTGGTGAAATCTATGTAGCAAAAAGTCTGCTATCTTAACCATTTTTTAAGTGTACAAGTCAGTGACATTAATATCTTTCACCGTGTCGTGCTACCATCACCACTATCCATTTCCAAATGTTCATCACCCCAAACAGAAACTCAGTACCACTCAGCAATAATTCCCATTTCCTCCTTCCCCAGCCCCCATAATCACTAATAAACTTTGGTCTCTATGCATTTGCCTATTCTAGATATTTCTTTTAAGTGAGGTCATACAATGTTTGTCATTTCGTGTCTGACTTATTTCACTCAGCATGATGTTTTCAAGGTTCATCCATGACACAGCATGTATCAGAACTTCATTTCTCTTCATAGCTGAGTAATATATGTATATATTACATTTTGTTTGTCCATTCATCCGTAGATGGGCACTTGGGTTGTTTCACCTTTTGGCTATAGGGAACAATGCTGCAATGAACATTGGTGTGCAAATATCTGTTTGAGTACCTACTTTCAATTCTTTAGGGTATATACCTAGGAGTGGAATTGCTGGGCCATATGGCAATTCCAGGTTCAAATTTTGAGGCATTGCCAAACTGTTTTCTACAGCAGCTGCACTATTCTACATTCCTGCCAGCAATGCACAAGGGTTCCAATTTCCCCACATCTTAATCAACACTTGTTAGTTTCCATTTTTCTGATAATCGCCACCTAGTTGGTGTGAGGAAGTCCCTGGGTGGTGCAAACAGTTAAGAGCTTGACTACTAGCTGAAAGGTTGGCGGTTCGAACCCACCCAGAGGCATCTCAGAAGACAAGCCTGGCTATCTGCTTCCAAAAGGTCAGAGCCTTGAAAACCCTATGGAGCAGTTCTACTCTGAACACATGGGGTCACCATGAGTTGGAATCCACTTGATGGCAGCTAGCAACAACAATAACAGCAAGAGGGTGTGAGGTGATATCTCATTGTGGTTTTGATCTCCCTGCCTTCTTGAAAGCGAGCAGTTAGGCTGAGACCCACCATCCACGTTTCCTGCCACATGGTGTGGTTGGTGGGGGACAGAGAGAATGATGTCAATACATTCTGAAGCAGAGTGCAGAGTCAAGGTGTGGAGAGAGAAAGAGACACCAGCAACATCGTTTGATCTCCTAGCCCGATCCACCCCTCTGGACTTCCTGGTTATGCAAACCAATCATACTCCCTTCCTTTTTTTTTTTTTTTAATCCCTTGTTTTATTTAGTTAAGGAGCCCTGGTGGCACAAACTGTCAAGTGCTTGGCTACGGACAAAAGGTTCTCCACGGGAGAAAGACCTGGCAATCTGCTCCCATAAAGATTACAGCCTAGGAAACTCTATGAGGTAGTTCTACTCTGTCACTTGAGGTCGCTCTGAGTTGAAATTGACTTGATGGCACCCAACAACAATAGTGTCTTATTTAGTTAGTTTGAATTAAAAATTTTGAATTAAAAATTCAAACTAATTTCAGTGTGAATTGGGATTGTATCACGTAACTGACTTCTTGTTAGTTGCCATCCAGTCAGCTCTGACTCACAGTGACCTTATGTAGAACAGAACGAAACGTTGCGAGGTCCTGTGTCATCTTCATGATCGTTGGTATGCTTGAATCCATTGTTTTGGCTATTGTGTCAATCCATCTCATTGAGGGTTTCCCTTGTTTTCACTGACCCTCTACCAAACATGATGTCCTTTTCTAGTGATTCACATAACTTACTAGAATGTTTTTAAAAAATCACATTAAAAAAATATAAACTTGTATTTAGATAGATGCTCTCTTTCCTTGAGTATCTTGTGTTAAAGAATATGTGTCATTAGAATAGTATAGTCAATTCAGTGTTAATACATTGCAATTATTTCAATATTATTATAAAGAGAAATAGGACTAATATCTTGTTGTAAGTTGTATATAATTTAATGTAAGTGTCTACTGGGAAGTAGGAGCATGATTTGATCAATATTCTATCCAACTCATTAAAAACAGGCCATCATATAATGGGCTTTTGCTATCTTTTCCAACATATGATATTTTATAGCATCATTAGGTTGGGAAAGTTGCAGCACATTGAAAATTTTCCTTATCCTTTTCATCAGGGAGTGCACCTTCAAGCAGTCACAGAGTTTCAGTCTCTTAAGTTGAGGTTTATACTATCTGCCTGGAACATTAATGAACAACCAAGAGACCAAAAGGGACAATGTACTAGTCTTAAATCTTGGATCTCCCAGGGTGTAGCCTAGGACTTTTAATATCAATGGTGTCATGTACATTTATTTCAAGTTTATATTTTCTCACATCTGTTTTATATGTACATGTATATATATATATAGTCCTAACTGCAGCTGGGAAGATATTTATTTTATTTTTTCCCATACAAAAATTTATACATACATTGTTATGTGACTCTAATTGCTCTCCCCATACTGTGACAGCACACTCCTCCTTTCCACCCCTGATTCCCCATGTCCATTCAGCCAGCTCCCAACCCTCTCTGCCTTCCCATCTCACCTCCGGACAGAAGCTACCCATTTAGTCTCTTGTATCTGCTTCAGCTAAGAGGCACACTCCTCACGAGTATCACTTTATGTCCCACAGTCCAGCCCAATCCCTGTCTGAAGAGTTGGCGTTGGAAATTGTTTTAGTTCTGGGCTAATAGAGAATCCAGGAGCCGTGCTTTCTGGGATTCCTCCAGTCTCAGGCCATTAAGCCTGGTCTTCTTACTAGAATTTGAGGTCTGCACCCCACCTTTCTCCTGCTCCATCGGGGACTCTCTGTTATGTTCCCTGTCAGGGCGGTCATTGGTGGTAGCCAGGCACCATCTAGTTCTTTTCGTCTCAGGCTGATGAAGTCTCTGGTTTATGT
>NW_004444037.1:6832524-6839543 GCF_000243295.1 Trichechus manatus latirostris | reverse complement strand
ATATTTATTTATTTTATGTTTGCTTACTGTGTCCCTGCTTGTTGTTTTGTTTTGATATACCCAAATAGTCTGCTCATATGAGCTAGTTTGATTATTGGCAACTTTGAAGCTCTAATGTCCTGTCACTAGGTAGTTAGATCTGTTACTAGGTATTTAAGCTCAGGAGTCCGCCCATTCCTCCTGTTTGGATTCAGCTTAGGTGCTCGGGTATATAGCCACCAAATGTGTGGTGTAGGCTCTCACAGTCCTAGACAGGCATGGGTGATTGGTGTAGGCACAGGCATCTGGCTGCAGCAGGCGGATACACTCTGAGGAAGGTAGGGAGCTGACAGCCACCCCCAAGTGTCCAGGAGAAAGGCGTGTCCCTGTTCCCTAGAGCACATAGGTGTGTGGGTTTTGCAGCCAGACTATGAGCACCTAATGCTGTTGGCTATAAGGACTTTGGGGCATCTCTTATTCATGAACCCCTCTCGTGGGTGGCTAGGTGGCGTGGGTGGAGCCACCAGTCCTTAGGTCACTGATGTGGGTAGGTGAAGACCCTGCTTAATGAGCAGAGCAGTGTCAAATGTCAAGAACCTGCCACTTCACAGCTGAAACAGTTGAAGTTAGAAGTTTGGTATATACCCTCTTGTACTGTGGTAATGAGGGCCTACACTGTTGAGATGGGCCCACACAAGTCTCTGCAGGGGAAAAGGCACTCAGAGTCTGTGGATCCCTTATGCCTGTGCCTAGGCAAAGGAGCTGTTCCTACCCTGGGTTCCTGGCTTAGGGGGAGCCTGCAGTTTATTTTTTCCCCTGTTTGTTAATGTGTTCACTCTCCAAGGCTAGGAGAATGTCTCAGGGCATGCGATGGATCCTACTTCCGGCCCAGGGGACTCAGCAATTGCTGAAGCCAGTCCGGGACCCAGTGCAGAGCAGGGAGTAGGGTGGTAAATGGGAGAGAGGTTTTTCCCTAAGAGGGATGTTTTTGATCAGTGTGGTAAGCCATACGCAAGTACTTATCTTCTGTGGAGGGCTGCTTCTCACTGGTTTGGGGTGGCCGTGTAGACTTTCTGGTGCTTGGTCTCTTCTGGTGCAGAAGACGTGGCTCCCGAGCAACGCCACTTGCCTGCCTCACCACTCACCCATGAGCTGATCAGGCCAGAAGGGCTCAGGCTTTCCCTGGGTCAGGTCTGGCAGCTCCTCGCTGCTTCTGAACCATCTCTCCCTTCCCCTGCCACTCAGTCCAGTTCCTCAACTCTGTCTTTGACATTCAGTGCTCCCAGATTGCCATATATAATTGAATCACTTGTTTATTCAGGTCTTTGTTGTAAGAAGGTCCACCGGAAGCATCTGACTACTCAGCCATCTAGGCCCCATCTCTGGGAAGATGTTTAAAGATATAAATATTTACTAAGTGTGCATTAAACAGCAGTGTGGGCTGATAAAGCCAATGATGGAGGAATTAGGAGCATTAGGCCCACTTTTGCTCCATTGCTAATTCCTTGTGTGACCTTGGGCAGGCCAGTTAAAATCTCTGTGCTCCAGTGCTACACTTATGAAAGGGAGATACTAATCTTTACTGACCAGCACTATGAAAGTAATAACTACTGAGGACAACACCTGCTATTCGGAGCTGGAATCAAAGAGGAATCTTGTAGAGACCACACATCTCCTACTTTTTTTTTTTAAGGGAGGAGAAGTGTGGAAAAAAATGGAAGAATCCTGGGCTGGCTTGAGGGAAAATGAAACCTCATTGTCTCAGAAAAATTAATAAGCATGTGCGTATGCATGTCACTATGGTAAGAAGACACCAGTGTGAATAAAGTAGCCAGATTTTAAATGCAACTCAGAGAAGATCATAGGAACAGGGGCGGCGGAGGCATTGTAATGGCATCTCTTGGACATTGGTTACGCCTCTTGCCCCTTAGAGTAGAAACGGTAGGGCTCTGAGACACAAGTAGTGGGGTGTTGAGGTGATTCTGTACCTCTCCTCTGTGACTTTAAGCAAATTATTTTGCTTTTGAGTGTAAGCTTCTATAACGATAAAATGGCAATTTTAGGTGTTTTGAAACAGTTATACACAAAGTACCTTCCACAATCACAGGCACATAGAAGAACCCTGAAAAACTCTGGTTCTCTACCGTCTTCCATTTATTCTAATATAGCAATAGAACAGAAAATAAAGTAACCTCCATATTTTGCTATCGGGGAGTAAACCTGCAGCAGGCTTTTTAGCCCTACACACCTAATTAGCTAATCTCATCATATGTCCATACTTAGACTCCAGCAGAAGTTCTGGCTTTATATTGTCACTTTATATCAAGGAACAAACAAACGCAGACATGGAAACACGGTCCGTAGTTTAAAACGGTTTAGTTTTTAAAACTGCTTAGTGACTGTGTTATAAACTTTCTGGTACACACAGAGTCCCGGTCCCTCTCAAACGGGAAGAAAAAGCAGCAATTGAGGTGATGATCTGGATGACACAGATGGAAGAATCTTGGATTATATTAATAACTTGGGACTGAATTATTGCCTCAACAATTTCACTTTTCTTTTATTATAGAGAGGGCTGGACATAGGCAGAAGTAGTTCTATGAGATGAAACCCAATTTGTACCACCAATGAATCCCATAATATAAATAGTAAAACAAAAACAAAAACAAAAAACTCGTTGCCATCGAGTCGATTCCAACTCATGGCAACCCCATGTGTTACAGGGTAGAACTGCTCCGTATTGTTTTCTTGGCTGTGAACTTTTTTTCATGGAAGCAGAGAGTTAGGCTGTTCTTCTGTGGTGCCACTGGGTGGGCTTGAACTACTATCCTTTAGGTTAGTAGTCAAGGGTAACTAGTTCGCACCACTTAGGGATTGCTGATAAATAAGAAAAGCTCAATCATCAGCTCACCCTCATGGTCACAGCATCATTGGCATGAAGAAGAACTGCCCTGTCCCCTCCCCTCCCAAAAAACAAACAAGCAAAAACCTTCTATTTTGCTTTCCTCAAAGCAATGGTTCTCAAACTCTTTCTGGAATCTGTTTCCAATGACACAAAAGTTTATGACTTAGGAAGCTAGCCTGTTTGTACCAATCATTGCATAAAAATCAAATCAGAGTCATAGTGGAGAATGATACAGCCTCTATGGAATTTCCGGAATTACTTGAAAAGTTAAAGATCTGTCTATTTCAGGAGCAAGAAAATACTCATAGTCTTGATAATAATTCCTTAATTTTCAAGTGCTTTGCAACATACAGGGCCCTGGTGGTGCAGTGGTTAAGTGTTTGGCTGCTAACCAAAAGATCAGCAGTTTGAATCCACCAGTGGCTCCTTGGAAACCCTACAGAACAGTTCTACTCTGTCCTATAGGGTTGCTATGAGTCAGAATTGACTCAATGGCATGGGTTTGGATTTTTTTTTTGCAACATACATATTGCTTCACATGGTATCTAGTTTTCACAACCCTGTGAAGTTGTAGCATACTCAATCCTCACCACACCATGAGGTAAGTATCAGTAGCACTGTATTTCATCACTTCTAAGATGCCAAAGTGTGGAATATGCACCATTATTTTATGTACCACCCAGAAAGAAAACAAAATGCTTTCAATTAAACCATGACACACCATTAATTGTAAAAAAAAATCCCAGTTTCAGGGATGTTAAAATGTGGAAGAGTGATTGTCTTAGAATTGACGACAATTCTGAGAGATGGCTTTCCCTTTTACTGACGAGGAAACCTATGCCTTGTTCAAGATCAAGCTGCTGCTGAAGACTAAAACACCACTCAAATTCTGACCGTCTCACCTCAATCCAAATGGACTCTACTCAACCAGACCCACCAATTCTGAAGATGATCCTGGAAGCAAGCTAGAAGGCTCCCACCAGGTAGTCCTCAAACAACCACTTTAGAAGAAAATGTTTATCATTGATGGATGACAGCCATCATGGTTGCATTTTTAGCAAGAAACAAACTATTTTCAAAAGAAACTATGAATGAGGTCAACAATTACTCTAAAACAAAGATGAGAAGATAACGGGACAGGGAAACTAGAGTACTGCAAACAGAACAACCAAAATGTAATTAAAAAGAATGTTGACACATTGTGAAAAATGTAACTAACGTCACTGAGCAATTTGTGTAGAAATTGTCAAGTGGGAACCTAATTCGCTGTGTAAAATTTCACCCTAAAAACAATAAAATGTTATTTGAAAAAGTATCTACTGACTACTACAGGGTCACCATGAGTTGGAATCAACTCAGTGGCAATGGGTTCAATGGGTTACCTACTACGTATCTAGATTTTTCTAGACATTGGAAATACAATTGTGAAGAAAACAGACAAAATCCCTGCCCTCATGGAGCTTACATTCTAGTAGAAAAACAGATAATAAATAAACAGATAAAAAGAAAAAGAAACTATGAATGACCACACACCTCCTGTCTTCGTGGTACGTTGCATTAATACAATATAGATATTTGGGTGTTAAAATGTCAAAAGGATCATTTCTCCTTTTGCCCGACTTACTAGCCATTCACATAGCAAACCCAGCAGAGAAGTCAAATCAGAGCAACAATCAGTAGTTAGATATACACTTTAATTAGGTAGACAAAAAAAGCACCTAATTAAAGATCTGGAAGCAGAGAGAAAAAATAGCATGACAGTAGTGGGAATATCGGTTTTAAACATTGTTTTAACATTTCTAATTGTTGATACTTGTTTGGAAATTTGGATATTAAAATCAAGAAAGGTTGCCCAGAAGGCAAGGCAGTGGAGTTTGTTAGTTTCCTAGTGCCACCATGACAAAGTACCACAAACTGGGTGACTTGAAACAACAGAAATTTATTCTCTTCCAATTCTGGAGGATATAAGTCTGAATTAAAAATGTCAGCAGGGCCATGCTCTCTCAAAGCCTTGAGAGGAAGATCCTTCCTTGCCTCTTCCAGCTACTGGTAGCCCCAGGTGTTCCTTAGCTTATGGCAGCGTAACTCTAATCTGTCTCCATTGTCACATGGTATTCTTCTCTGGATGTCTCTGTCTGTGTCCCTTCTTCTCTTCTTATAAAGACATCAGTCACCACCTGTCTGTCGGTTTGTCATGCTGTTGTGGCTTTTGTCTTGATAGGATGCCAAAAGCTATGCCACCTGTATTTCAAATACCAGCAGGGTCACCTATGGTGGACAGGTTTCAGCAGAGCTTCCAGACTAAGACAGATCTACTTCTGAAAATTAGCCAGTGAAAACCTTATGGATCACCACAGAACATTGTCTGATTCACTTTCTTTGGACATGTCACCAGGAGGAATCAATCACTAGACGAGGACATCATGTTTGGTGAAGGAGAGAGCCAACAAGGGCAAGGGAGACCCTTGATGAGAAAGATTGGCACAATATCCACAAGGATGGACTCGAACTTGCCAGCAATTGTGAGGATGACACAGGACGTTTCGTTCTGTTGTACATAAGGTCACCATGAGTTGGAGTTAATTTGATGGCAGCTACCTGTCTGTCTATCTATCTATCTAATCATACTGGATTCAGGCCACCCTCATGATCTCATGTTAACTAATTGCATCTGCAATGACTTTATTTCCAAATATGGTCACGTTCACAAATACAGGGTGCTACGACTCCCACATGTCTTTTTTTTTTTGAGGACACAATTCAACCCATAACACAGCTTCTAACAGAGGGTGGTGGTGGCAGAAAACCAGTCCAGAGAGCCCTTGAGGAGGTGACTCAGACTGCAAAGCACTCCTTCTTCCCCTGGCACACTTCCTTGGCTGTGGAACAAGCTGCTTTGATTACAGAGGAAGGAAGGAGCTCTGTATAAACCCCTCGATCTTCATAGCCTTCTCTTTAAAGTCAATAAAAGAAACATGGGGTGTGGGGAGGGGGAGTGGAGAAAATGAGTCTGTGGCCTCAGTGTTTTTCTGCTGAGGATAGAGCATTGGCAAGTACATCAAACATACACATCTTTGCTAAAAATAAAGGGTCATGAGTGCTTTCATTTTACCCTTGATAGGATATTAGTGATCAAGAGCCACTAGCTGCAGAGGGACCACCCTGCATCCATAACCCTGAAAAACACACAAGTTTAAGGGGACCTGTTGTCAACTGTGAAAACAACCAACGAGACTGTGCCATTATAGAAATAGTGTGCCTTGTTGATTTGCAAAAGAAAACCCCCCAGATAGCTTCTGGAGGAAGTGGAGGACGACCTTGGAAGGCGGTTGGTTTGTTTCCTTGTGGCGGGTGACTGATTTTCCACAAATTATGCATTGGCTAATTCTAACAAGAGGTTTTGAAAATGAAGCTGGAGTTTCAGGTTCGACTTACACAAGCTGCTTTTATTTGGACAGTCTTTGTTTCTCTCTATTCTGGTCGGCAGTCCTTCCGGGGCCTTCCTCCATCCTGGCTGGGGCTGTTGTTCTGGATGAAAAGATATCGGACGCCTGGCTGCTCTAATTGGAGCTTGCACCTGCAGGGCCCGAGCCTGGGAGGTGGCTGGGCTCTGGGTGCTGCTCTGTGTGAGTATTGTATTTCCTAAAAGAACACCGGGATGCTGCGCACTTTTTTGGCCTGACTATGCTGGAGGGGATCCAAGCTGCACCAGCCACTTTCTCTGCTCTAGGGGTACCCTCTTTTCTCCACTCTCCGAGCAGGAAAGATTTTTTAGCCTTGCAAATATATTCAGTGTATTTTGATGTAATCTCTTCTGGCACCAAGAGGGGACTTACCCTCAAGGTGCCCTTCAGGGAGTGTGAGTGGGTGCCCACAGCAGGGCTTCCAGCCACCAATAAGCAGTTGCATTTTTTTATGAGTTTCTCACATTTTACTCTAGTAACACTATCCAGTCGGTGCTGAAGAGTGATGGATGCGTCCTCTGTGCTCAGCCAGAGAAGAGGGAAATGGAGAAATCACCCAAGTGGACCTCAAGACTGTGTCTCCACTCTGCCCCCAAAACACACAGGGATCCATCCTAATACACATACTTCAATTGTATGACCAGTTTTGACATATGTATTTAAAAAAAAAA
>NW_004444037.1:6830279-6831474 GCF_000243295.1 Trichechus manatus latirostris | reverse complement strand
TGTTTCCTTGTGTCTCTTTGTAATTTCTCCCTTTGGTCAAATCCCATCATCCTAGGCAACCACTGATCTGCTTTCTATCACTATAGATTAGTTTGCAATTTCTAGAATTCTGTATAAATGAAACACAGAATGTAGTCTTATTTTGTCTGGCTTCTTTCACTCAAGGTCCCCGCATGGCACAAATAGTTTGCGCTCGACTACTAAACACGAAAGGTTGGCAATTTGAATCCACCCAGCAGTGCCATGGAAGAAGGGCCTGGCAATCTCTTTCCATAAGATTATAGCCATTGAAAACTCTCTGGAGCTCAGACGCACGGGGTCACCATAAGTAGGAATCAACTCAATGGAGACTTTTTTTTTTCATTCATTTAGCATGATTATTTTGAGATTCATCAATGTTGTTGTGCATATAACAGTTCAATTCTTTTTATTGTTGAGTTTTGTTCCATTGTATGGACATATATACCATGGTTTGTTTATTCATCCATCTGTTGATGAGCATTTGGGTTGTTTCATTTTGGGGCTATTACCAATAAAGCTGCTATAAAAAGTTGTATTCAAGTCTTTATATGGACATATGCTTTCACTTTTTGGTAAATACTTAGAAGTGCAGTGGCTGGGTCATATGGTAGGTGTACATTTAACTTTTTAAGAAACTGCCAAACTGTTTCCCAAAGTGGTTGTACAATTTTACTTTCCCACCAGCAGTTCCAGTTCTGTCGTATCCTTATGAACACTTGATATAGTGAGTCTTTTTAATTTTAGCCACTCTAATAGCTGTATAAGGAGCCCTGGTGGCACACAGTTAAGCAATTGACTGCTAACCAAAAAGTTGTCAGTTTGAACCCACCCAGCAGCTCCATGGGAGAAAGACCTGGTGATCTGCTTTTGTAAAGATTCCAGCCAAGAAAACTCTATGGGGCACTTCTCTCTGCCATATAGTGTTGCTACGAGTCGGAATCAACTCAACGGCACCCAACAACAACAACAATAGATGTGTAATGGTATCTCACTGTGGTTTTAACTTGCTTTTTCCCATTGACTGATGATGTTGAGGATTTCTTCCATGTGCTTATTTGCTATCTATCTATGTTCTTTTTAAAAATTTTTTCCCATACAAAAATCTATACATACATTGTTATGTGACTCTAATTGCTCTCCCCATACTATGACAGCATATTGCTCCTTTCCACCC
>NW_004444037.1:6817643-6829068 GCF_000243295.1 Trichechus manatus latirostris | reverse complement strand
GCCCATTTTTTAATTGGGTTATTTGTCTTTTTGTTGTTGAGGTTTTGCAGTATCTTGTAGATTTTAGAGATTAGACTCTGATTGGATTTGTTGTAGCCAAAATTTTTTTCCCACTCTGTAGGTTGTCTTTTGACGCTTTTGATGAAGTCTTTTGATGAGCATAAGTCTTTGATTTTTGGGAACTACTATTTATCTGGTCTCTCTTCTGGTGCTTTTGCATTGTTACTTATGGTCTGTATTGTGTTTATGCCATGTATTAGGGCTCCTAGCATTGTCCCTATTTTTTTTTCCATGATCTTTATCATTTTTGATTTTATATTTAAGTCTTTAATCCATTTTGAGTTAGTTTTTGTGCATGGTGTGAGCTATGGGTCTTGTTTCAGTTTTTTGCTGATGCTATCTATGTTCTTTAGTGAAGTGACTGTTCAAATCTTTTGACCATTTCTTTAATTGGGTTGTTTGTTTTCTCATTATTGAGTCTTGAGAGGTCATTATACATTATCCCTGGGGGTGTTTTTATTTAAATAATTATCGTGGAATTTTTATTTAAAGAATTATCCTGGCTTTTTTCCTCTTTGTGGAATTTTCAGCACTGATCAGAGCATGGGGAACAGCTTGGACGCACAGGGCCCTCCAGCAACTGGAGATCACACTCCCTATGTGCCTACCTGTGCCTTCTGATGATGACAACAGGGCATATCAGAAGTCATGAAGGCCTAGGCCACTTCCATGTTTAGGCTCTTGGGATATTAAAAATGAAAGAAATCCAAAAATAGACTTACAAAAAGTATTGTATATTTTAAATGTGTATGTTTAACAAACTAGTGCTTTTGAACATGTATAAAAATGCAACATGTATGTAAATTTGGAGATGATTCTAAATTTGAGGCTCAATGTGAGTGATTCTTCTGGCCACTGCCCATCTTGTGCTAGGTGATAAGAGGTTAGCACCAGTTTGGGGCCCTTCTTACATGTTCTGTATGACCCAAAAGTCATATCTGGCAAGACTACCCTTTAACCCTTCATGTTTGGGGTCAAATGAGTGCTATAGAGATGGGTATAGGAGAAATGACCATTTTCCAAATATACACAGATTCCCCACAAGAATGGTGACACTGAATGGGACCAATTATGGTCCTTGGGGCCATCTGGAGGGACCCCTTGTTCCACCCACCTGCATACCATGTAAGCAGCGTCCATAGGTGCTCACCACCTGTGGGGACTGAGCTTTCCCTCAGGGAGATTGGAGTCTTGGGCTTTCCTGCTTAAGTATGAGATCAGGGAGGTGCTATGATGCTAAGAGGGCTTGCTCCACTTGAAGAATTCCCAGAGACACCCTCAGCCAACCCACAGAGGCACCCACCCTCTGAGAACTTTCACCATTATCTCTGTGGAACTTTAATCTTCCTTTTCCTCTGGGTGTATCTAGTGCAGTGGTTCTTCATGAGGGTGATTTTGTTCCCCCAGGGGACATTTGGCAATGTCTGGAGATATTTTGGTTGTCACACTGGGGGATGGAGAGGTGCTACTGGCATTTAGTGGGTAGAGTCCAGGGATGCTGCTAAACCTCCTACAATGCACATAACAGTCCCCACAACAAAGAATTTTATGGCCCAAAATGCCAGTTATGTTGAGGTTGAGAAACTGATCTAGTATGATTTAATCAGGTGTCAACCAGAATGGGCAAAGTATGACTTATGTAGATTTCAAAAGAGCGATTTTCTGTTCATAAATCAGATAAGTGCTGCAATGTGGATGTAGAGCGTGGGACATGAAGAACTGGTTGTCTGAGACCTCACACCCTCTGACTTCACCTTCTCTCACTTTCTCTCTCCCTCCTGTTAAGAGCTTTGGGGTGTGACAGACCTGGTTCAAACTCAGATCCTGCTGCTTACATTTTGGTGACTTTGGGCAAGTTACTTAATCTCGTTAAACCTCAGTTTCTTTACCTGAAAAATTGAGATGATAATAGTACTTTTCAGAATTATGAGAAGTACACAAAATAAGCCAAACCATGTAAGAGCTTAACCATGCTTGGTAGGTACATGAAGAGAAATCAGTCAGTGATAGTGATTATTATTATCCCATGAATTGAGCATCTATGGAACACAAAGAACTGTGCCTGGAGTGTTTCCTAGCCACTCAGCAACAGTGGGTGGAACATTTTTATTAGTCTACAAAAACATTTAAGGAGCCCTGGTGGCACAATGGTTACATGCTCAGCTGCTGACTGAAAGAAAGGTCAGTGACGTGAACCCACCAGCGGCTCTATAGGAGAAAAGACCTGCTGATCTGTGTGCCGTTGAGTTGATTCCGACTCATAGTGACCCTATAGGACAGAGTAGAACTGCCCCATAGGGTTTCCTAGGCTATAATATTTACCAGAGCAGATTGCCAGGTCTTTTCTCCCACAGAGCCGCTGGTTGGTTCCAACAGCAGACCTTCCGGTTAGCAGCCACACACTTAATCATTGTACTACCAGCGCTTTCCCACAAAGATGACAGTCTAGGAAACCCTATGGGGCAGTTCTACTCGGTCACATAGGGTTGCTATGAGTTGGAATTGACTCAAGGGCACACAACAACAACAAAAATATTTCCTCTAAAGTCTTCTTAGTTACGACAACCCCACTGCCCCCCTCAAAACAAAACCTGGTTAGTAGGTTGAACTCACTGTTTTGTACTTCATTTTAGTGATAAAAGAAATGAATGAAAAATGACTTAAGTTAAAACAATGTATTATATATTGTAGTATTTAATGCAAATGTGCCGCTATATGCCTATAAATTTGTTTACAGTCCATGATAAAAAATAGACTCAAGACATTTTGTCAGAAAACATTGCACTAGCTGGGAGTCCTCATAGCAAATCCTTAGGAACTCAGGGCTGTCGCACTCCAGGACTGAGTGGGATTCCATGTCAAGTGTTTCGGATAACATCTCAGGTGGGGCAGGTAACCTTGGCACCAGGAGGTCTCGCTGCCAGAGATGGCCAAGCCAGGACTGTGAGTCTCGTGCCAAAGTGAGCTTAGGGTATTTCTGGAAGGTCATTGTTACAAACCCAGAGAACCAGTTCTGTGAGGTTGGCTAAAAGTGCATATTTAGTCAGAGTAACAGAGAGGTGTGGTAATGGGGTGGAGGAAGTCTGGGTAAGGATTACAACCAGCAGAGTCAAAATGTTCTTCTCAGTTTTCAAAAGAATGAGGGAGAAGCAATGCTGTGCTCCTGGCCCCCAGACAACTCCTTGATTCTTGCCAACAACAGGAGAGTGAATCCACAAAATCTTTAGTGAGCCAGAAGATAATCCAGGTGATAACGGATCAGCCAGGCAGCACCCGGGCCAAAAAATAAGGAAAGAAAGTTTGACTGAACTATATTTTTGCTCGTGTGTTTTCTCCTGGGGCAGGACACGTGTTTAAAAGCAAAGTTATGCTCTGCGTCTGGTGATACTTGATGAAGCTAACACAAATTAAGAACCCAAGGGGAGGACTCCTTTGGCAAGTGAACTCTTGGGAGGGATGCTAAGAAGGTTGGAAGGAGTGCTGGTGGCGCAACAGTTAAGTGCTCTTGGCTGCTAACCAAAGGTTTATGGTTTGAACCCACCCAATGGCTGCACAGGAGAAAGACCCAGCAATCTGCTTCTGTAAAGATTACAGCTTAGAAAACCCTATGGGGAAAGTTCTATTCTGTCACATGGGGTCGCTATGAGTCAAAAATGATTCAATGGCACCCAATAACAACAAGGAGGCTGGAGCCATGACAGAGCTCCTCAGGAACATTCCAGAAGGCAGGCTAGATTTCCTGGCCTTTGGTCACCAGCCCAGGAGTATGGCAGAGCCCCCCTGTGCATGGGGTGAATAAATATTTAGGAATTTCCTTGCTGTAGGTGGGCTTAATGCTCTCAGCATTAAGGAGTCAGATTGCACAACTATTGGTGTTTTTCCACTAGGCTATTCCAGAAAAGGGGAAGGAGAAGTTTCCATTTAAAGCAAAAAATCAAGGGCCACAAAAACTATCTTTTAGAAATAGGCTGGCACTGAGCCATATCACAAAAACCAAATCAAACCCATGGTGTGGAGTCAATTTTGACTCATGATGACCCCATCTGTTACAGAATAGAATTGAGCTCCATAGGGTTTTCTTGGCTGTAAACTTTATGGTAACAGATTACCAGTCCTTTCTTCTGTGGCAGTGCTGGGTGGGTTCTAACCACCCACCTTTGGTTAGTAGTCGAGAACAAACCACTTGCACTGCAAAGATGTACTTTGAGGACTAAGATGTGCCCGACCCAAGTATTTTCAATCACCTCATATGCATACAAAACCCGGACAATGAATAAGGAAGTCCAAAGAATAACTGATGTCTTTGAATTATAGCGTTGGTGAAAAATATTGAATATACCACGGATTGCCAGAAGAACAAACAAATCTATTTCAGAAGAAGTACAGCCAGAATGCTCCTTAGAAGTGAGAACGGCAAGACTTCATCTTACGTACTTTGGACATGTTATCAGGACAGACCAGTCCCTGGAGAAAGACATCACAGCTGGTAAACTAGAGGGTCAGTGAAAGAGAGGAAGACCCTCGACGAGATGGATTGACACAGAGGCTGCAACAATGGGCTCAAGCATAACAATGATTGTGAGGCTGGCGCAGGACCAGGAAGTGTTTCATTCTGTTGTACATAGGGTTGCTATGAGTCGGAACTGACTCGACAGCACCTAACAACAAGAGGGATCTTGGCATATTACAAGAAACTACTGATTTTTAATATTTACTTTCTTTCTATCTAGCCATCTGAGAGAAGACAGATTATGGAAGGAAGACAGTGTGAATAGTAGGCATTCTGTCAACTCTTGTAAATACTCTGTGGTGTGAGATCAGCAGGAGCAATGGGCCTGCACTACACCGTCTTAGCCTCTCACACAACCACCTTTACTGAGTTTAGTTTAGATGAGGCATACCCTCATCTCTTATCTCTGGACACTAGGAAACCATGGCATTTTTGTATTTCTAGTGCTTATTTTAGTGTCTCAGTAGAGGTGTTTGAATGACTGAATGAAATGATGGAAAATCTCATACTACCGTGCATGTATTGTTGAGTTTATTGATTAGAGTTCTCTTTATAAAGTTGGACATGGTCAGTTTCTACCTCAGATTCAGGTAAGGAAAGCTTTTTACCTTTAAAGGATTGATTTTATTTCTTCCTTTCTGAAAATGAGAATGGTGTCACTGGGTATGTCTTCCTTTGCTCTGGTTGCCAGGACGCTCAGAGTTAAATCTGATGCCCAGCTATACCAACTGTGAAGGCTCTTGTGGTGTCCATACTTGGTTCTTATTTTCTCTGGTCTTGTCACTCCATTCTTATTTATAGTTCCCCTGTTCCTAATTTAATTTTTTTTTTTACTTTTCCCATAATTCTGTTGCAGAGCTCACAACCTCAGATGCCTCCAGTCTCCAAGCAGGTAGCAGCAAATGATCAAAATGAGTGGGTCATAACGTGTCATGGATTGAATTATGTCCCCCCAAAAATGTGTATTTCTATTTGGCTGGGCCATGATTCCTGGTACTGTGTGATTTTCCTATATGTTGTAAATCCTGCCTCTATGATGTTAATGAGGGAGGATGGGTGGCAAGACTCAATCTACAAAACTGGATTGTGTCCTGAGGCAATCTCTTAAGATATAAAAGAGAGAAGTGAGCAGAGAGACAAGGAGACTTCATACCACCAAGAAAGTGCCAGGAGCAAAGTGTGTCCTTTGGACCTAGGGTCCCTGCGCGGAGAAGCTCCTAGGTTGGGGGAACATTGATGAAAAGGCCAACAGAGAGAGAAAGCCTTCCCCTGGAGCTGACACCCTGAATTTGGACTTTTAGCCTACTTTACTGTAAGGAAATAAACTTCTCTTTGTTAAAACCATCCACTTGTGGTATTTCTGTTATAGCAGCACTAGGTAACTAAGACATAGGGCATGGTGGAAACTGTGGCAGGCTGAGCACGATCTTCCCTAGCCACTCTATTAAAATAACATTGTTCCTCTACCCCATTGTCCGTCTCTATCCCCTAACTCTGCTTTATTCATAGCACTTATCATTTTTTGTAATTATTTGTCTACTTGGTTATTGTCTGTCTTTCCTCTGCTGTATCCCTAGCACCCAGAACAGTGCCTGGCACAGAACTATAACCTCCATGGAGATGAAGCAAACCTATTTGTTCAGAAGTAGAGGAAGCCCTAAAAGGCAGGAACCACTCCAGCAGCCAACGCTGGCCTTTCAAGCAGGTATTCAGGAAAGACAGGGAGGGCCCTGCTTGCTCCATTTCCTCTCTTTTTCCTGCCCCAGAACCAGAGGTGGGTGGATGCTTCTCCTGACACAGGCTGTGACCTCGAATTCAGATTCAGTCTCTTGCTGGGTCTGTTCTGTACCTCTTAGTGCAGAACTAGAGTTATCAGTGTGCATGCCTCTTAAAATCCTCTTACCTACCACCTTTGGCTCACTTGCCACCTGTCAAGAACCACAAGCTTAAAATGTTTTAGTAGCACAAAAATAATGATAATAATTAAAAAATAATAACTGAACAATTAAACATATTGCATAGATCTTTTTATTTCTGTATCTTCAATATGATGTTGATTTTATTTTTTTTGGAGGTAATCTCCTTATACTGCAGGTAGAGTTGTAAGTTCTCTGGACTGTTTAGCAGAGAATATCTCAGTCAATCTTTGAGAGCTTGGCCAAGTTCTGACCAAGACTTATTTTCTTATTTGTTTATTTTCCCAGGGAAGAGCCTTAAAATAAAATTCAAATATCGAAATCTAAGTGTCTAACATTTCTAAGAAACTTTAAGATATGGAAAATTTTCTTAAAAGTCCTAGCATTTTTTTTCCGTCTACAATTCTAATAATTTTCCCAGAATCAGTGGTTCATTTTGTTAACGAATAAAAGACAAGTTTTGCTGTAATTCCTGAGCTTCCATTTTTGATTCCCCTGGCTCTAAGGAAATGTGAGGCTCTCAATCTGTAAACAGTTACAAAGGAGGGTGGACTGCCTCACAGCTCCCACAGCAGAGGTCTGGAACACCACTGCTGGAAGGCTGCCAACTCTTATTTCAAATAGACTTTTACGTTGGTTTCATGAACTCCCACCCCTCCTTCCAACCCCCACACAAATTCAGGGAACAGAATTGCTTTAGAGACACTAGCGGGGAAAAATACAGGTATTTTTGGTGTTTATTTTAGGGTCTCATGAAAGTCTTTTGGAATGAATGACTGAAACAATGGGAAATCACTTTCTGGCAAGGATATTGATCAGAGTTCCCCTTGCAAAATTAGATGTGGTCAATTTCTATTTCAGATTCAGATGAATTTCAAGATGGCTCCCTTCAGCTTTGGGGAAAGTAGATCTTGGTTGGAGCTGGGTTTATCAGGACAATCATGACAATTATTATTGGCTTGGAACTCACTGAATGCACACTTGGAACTCACTGAATGGCTACTCCTAACAGATCACGGTAAATGAGAAACCAACAGAAGAGAGAAGTCTCCCTTAACATGCAGAGCAAGACTGAGACCTTTAGAAATCAAAACAATAGACAGCTTCTGTCTGCAGGTGAGATGGGAAAGCAGAGAGAGTTGGGAGCTGGTTGAATGGTCATGGGGAATCAGGGGCAGAAAGGAGGAGTGTGCTGTCACAGAATGGGGTGAGCAATTAGGGTCTCATAACAATGTATGTATAAAAATTTTGTATGGGAGACTAACTTGAAATGTAAACTTCATTTAATTACAACAATAAAAAAAAATTAAAAAAAATAAAGCTCTCTCAAAAAAAACAAAAACAATAAAAAGATTACAGTGCCGCCCACCTCCTTCCATACGTCAAAAGAAAACAACACTAAGCCAATAAAATGCATTTACAGAGATCCAATAAAGTTCTAATCTTTTGCAAGAAAACAATTTCAGAGTTTCCTTTGAAGTGCCAAAATCTATTTTTTATAAATTTGTCTCTCTTTTAATTAATTAATTACTTTTCTGGTGCCTCTGCTTTGTCAGCGCCATAAACCCTTTTTTGATCTGCCCATTGGGAAATAATAACACCTAATAGTTATTATATGCTTATTATATATTATGCATGCATTTTCTGTGCACTATGTAAGAGAACAAATTTAATCTTTACATCAATAGTATGAGGTAAGTAAGGAGCCTCATAGGACTGATACAATGATTAAATTTGTTCTCTTACATAGCGCACAGAAAAATGTATGGTTGTTATGAGTCGGAATCAATTCCACAATACCTAACAATAAAAACAACAGCATGAGTACTATGATAATCTTTAGTTTTACAGTCAAGGAAACTGAAGCACAAAGAATTAACTTGCCTAAGATCATCTTCCAGTATTAATAAGTGTCAGAGCCAGGATTGAACCTAGGATTTTGGCTCCAAGTCTCTTGTCTTAATGTCTAAAGCCCTGCCCTGTTGACATGGCATACGTGGCCCACCTGGACCAGCCCTAACCTGCCTTTCCAGTCCTTCTCATTGCCTCTGGCCCTGGCACCAGCCACACTGAGTTAGCTGCTGAAATTTACCACTCATTTCACTCTTGTGGCTCTTCTCACACACCACTCCCTTTGCTGCCATTCCAGTCCTTCTTTACCTTGTTAATCCCTACCCATTCAAGATTCGCCTCGGGCGTCTCCTCTCTTAGGAGCCTTTCGTGAGCACCATGTCTTGGTTAGGTGCCTCCCATGGCTGGTTGTCATGGCACTCGCTCATGAACTTGTAACCATTTGACTGCTTGTCCACTTTCCACAGTAGACTGATCCTTCAGGGCAGAGATCAGTGTTTTAAATCACTAAGTCTTCAACCTAGTCCAGTATCAGGTACACAGTAAATGCTTTGTTGTTGTTGTTTTTGTTAGTTACTGTCAAATTGACTCAGACTCATTGTGACCTCAAGTATAATAGAACAAAACACTGCCCGATCTTCGTGATCATTGGTATGTCTGAGTTCATTATTGTGGCCATTGTGTCAATCCATCTCATTAATGGTTTCCCTTGCCTTTGCTGGCCCTCTGCTTTAAGAACATGATGTCCTTCTCTAGTAATTTGTTCCTTCTGATGATGCATCCAAAATAAGTGAGTTGAAGTCGCAGACAATATTCTGTGATCCATAAGGTTTTCATTGGCTAATTTTCAGAAGTAGATCACCAGGCATTTCTTCCTAGTCTGTTTTAGTCTGGAAGCTCAGCTGAAATTTGTCCACCATGAGTGACCCTGCTGGTATTTGAAATACCAATGGCATAGCTTCCAGCATCAGAGCAACATGCAAGTCACTACAGCACAGCAAACTGACATATGGGTGGTAGAAATGCTTAGTATACATTTTTAAACTAGGACTTGGAAAAGTAGAAAAAATGAGCAATGATTGCCCAAATACCAGCTAATACCGTGGTGGTGCAATGGTTAACCGCTTGGCTGCTAACCAAAAGTTTGGTGGTTCAAACCCACCAGTGGCTCCTTGGGAGAAAAGACCTGGCAATCTGCTCCTATAAAGATTACAGCCTTGACAAATTTCTAGAAACACACTACCCACCTAAACTTACACAAGCTGAGATAGAAAATCTGAACAGACTCATAACAAGAGAAGAGAATGAAGAGGTAATAAAAACAACTCCCAACAAAAGAAAAAGCCCTGGCCTTGACGGCTTCAATGAAGAATTCTACCAAACATTCAGAGAAGACCTCACACAAAACCTGCATAAACTATTTCAGAACATAGAAAAGGAATACTCCTGAATTCATTTTATGAACCTAGCATAATCCTGATACCAAAACCAGGCAAAGACACCATAAAAAAGTAAGTTACAGACCAATATCTCTCATGAATACAGATACAAAAATTTTTAACAAAATTCTATTAAACAGAATTCAGCATCAAATCAAAAAATAACATACCACTACCAAGTGGGTTCATACCAGGTATGCAAGGATGGTTCAGCATTAGAAAATCAATCAGCGTAATTCAACACATAAATAAAACAAAAGAACCACATGATCTTCTCAGTCGATGCAGAAAAGGCATCTGATAAAATCAAACACTCATTCCTGATAAAAACTCTCAGCAAAATAGGGATAGAAGGGAAATTCCTCAACATAATAAAGGGCATCTATACAAAACCAACAGCCAACATCATTCTCAATGGAGAGAGACTGAAAGCATTCCCCTTGAGAATGGGAACAAGACAAAGATGCCCTTTATAACCATTCCTATTTAACATTGTGCTGGAAGACCTAGCAGAGTAATAAGGCAAGAAAAAGAAATAAAGGGAATCCAAATTGGAAAGGAAGAAGTAAAACTATCCCTATTTGCAGGTGATATGATCCTATGCATAGAGAATCCCAAAGATTCTGCAAGAAAACTACTGGAACTAATAGAAAGATTCAGCAGAGTAGCAGGATACAAGATCAACATACAACAATTAGTTGGATTCCTATACATGAACAAAGAGAAATTTGAAAAGGAAATAGAGAAAACAATACCATTTATAATAGCCCCTAAAAAATTAAAATACTTAGGAATAAATCTAGCCAGGGATTAAAAGACCTATAGAAAGAAAACTACAAAACACTATCGCAAGAAACCAAAAGAGACCTACATATGTGGAAAAACATACCATGCTCATGAATAGGAGGATTTAACATTGTGAAAATGTCAATTTTACCCAAACGATCTATTGATATAATGCAATCCCAATCCAAATAACAACAGCATTCTTTAACAAGATGGAAAAACTAATCACTAACTTTAGATGGAAAGGAAAGAGGCCCTGGAAAAGTAAAGCATTTTAGAAAAAGAACAAAGTAGGAAGCCTCACACTGCTTGATCTGAGAACCTACTGTATAGCGATGGTAGTAAAAACAGCCTGGTACTGGTACAACAACAGAAGCATAGATCAAAGGAACTAAATTGAGAGCCCAGACCATAAGTCCATCCACCAAGGGTCAGCTGATCTTTGACAAAAGACCAAAGTCCATTAAATGGGGAAAAGACAGTCTCTTTAACAAATGGTGCTGGCAAAACTGGATGTCCATCTGTAAAAAAAATGAAGCAAGACCCACACCTCACATCATACATAAAAACTAATTCAAAATGAATCAAAGACCTAAATATAAAACCTGAAAGTATAAAGATTATAGAAGAAAAAATAGGGACAACACTAGGGGTCCTAATATATGCCATAAATAGGATATTAACTATAACTAACAATGCACAAACACCAGAAGATAAACTAGATAATTGAGAGCTCCTAAAAATTAAACACTTATGCTCATCAAAAGACTTCACCAAAAGAATAAAAAGAGAACCTACAGACTGGGAAAAAAATTTTGGCTATGACATATCTGACAAGGGTCTAATCTCTAAAATCTATAAAA
>NW_004444037.1:6773937-6810753 GCF_000243295.1 Trichechus manatus latirostris | reverse complement strand
CTTGGGAGAGGCCTCTACCCTGATCCATGGACTTGGGACGTTCTAGCCTCTACAATCGCGTGAGCTGTTTCCTTGATATAATCTCTGTCTCTATATATATTTATACACTTTACTGGTTTTGCTTCTCTAGAGAACCCAGCCTAAGACAGTACACTTATGCACTGCTGGTTGGAATGTAAAATGGTATAACCACTATGGAAAGCGATGTGGCTCTTCCTTAAAAAGCTAGAAATAGAAATACCATACAATTCAGCAATACTACTTCTAGGAATATATCCTAGAGAAATAAGAGCCATCACATGAATAGACATATGCACACCCATGTTCATTGCACCATTATTCACAATTGCAAAAAGATGGAAACAACCTAGATGCCCATCAACAGATGAATGGATAAACAAATTATGGTACATGCACACAATGTAATACTATACGATGATAAAGAACAATGATGAATCCATGAAATATCTTACAACATGAATGAATCTGGAGGGTAGTATGCTGAGTTAGATAAGTCAATCACAAAAGGACAAATACTGTATGAGACCACTATTAAAAAAACTCATGAAAAGGTTTACACACAGAAAGAAACCATCTTTGATGGTTACGAGAGAGGGGAGGGTTGTGGAGGAGAAATCATTAACTAGATAGTAGGCAAGTGTTAACTTTGATGAAAGGAAAGACAGTACATAATATAGGAGAAGTCAGTACAATTTGACCAAGATAAAGTCATAGAAGCTTCATAGACACACCCAAATACCCTGAGGGACTGAGTTACTGAGGCTGAGGGCTGGGGACCATGGTCGCAGGGGTCATCTAGTCAATTGACATAACATAGTTCATAAAGAAAATGTTATGCATCTAACTTTGGTAAACAGCGTCTAGGGTCTTAAAAGCTTGCAAGCGGCCATATAAGAAACATCTACTGGTCCTATCCCATCTGGAGCAAAGGAGAATGAAGAAAACCAAAGACATAAGGGAAAGATCTTTCAAAAGGACTAATGGAGCACAAGTGCCACAGCCTCTACCAACCTGAGCCCAGAAGAACTAGATGGTGCCCGGCTACTGCCACCAACCACTCTGACAGGGATCATAGTAGAGTCCTGGACAGGGCAGGAGAAAAATGTAGAGCAAATTTCAAATTCACACACACACATACACACACAAACACACACACACACCAGACTTACTGGTCTGACAGAGACTGGAGAAACCCCTGAGAGTATGGCCCCCAGACATCCTTTTAACTCAGAACTGAAGCCACTCTTGAAGTTCACCCTTCAGCCAAAGATTAGACAGGTCTATAAAACAACAATAACACACGTGAGGAACATGCTTCTTAGTTCAGTCATGTAAAAGAGACCAAATGGGCAACACCTGCCCAAAAGCAATGGCAAGAAGGCAGGAAGGGACAGGAAAAATGGACTGATGGACACAGGGAACCTAGGGTAGGGGAAGGGCAGAGTGTTGACAGATCAAGGGGATTTCACCAATGAGAGGATTTCAACCAATGTCACAAAACAGTTGCGAATAAATTGTTGAATGAGAAACTAATTTGCTCTGTAAACTTTCACCTAAAGTACAATTTAAAAAAAAAAAGATTACAGCCTTGGAAACCCTATGGGGCCATTGTGCTCTGTCCTATAGGGTTGCTATGACTCGGAATAGACTTGATGGCACACAACAATAACTCTGAGCTGATAGTGAGAAGCCCAAGTCCATGTAAGTTAGGAAAGTGTTGAATATAATAGAATAAATGGCTTGGACTCCACTTTTTAAGGACTGGTACTAGGGACATCTACCCAATCTGTATGGAGGAATGCGCTCCACTCCCCAACAAATCAAAGGCAGTGACAACACACACACAGGCACACACACACACAGGTGTCATGGTTACAGAGTAACTTTTGAGTTTCTCACCAGTGTCACAATTGGGTGAATGTCTTCTTCTCCTTCCTCTCCTCTTTCCCTTTCCTTCCCTTCCTAAATAATTTAGACCTTAAGGCCATTTTGTGTGGCCGAGCATCCATGGGGGTGGGGTGGGGTGGAGAAAATATAGTGGCTCAAGGCAGGTTGTCAGACTCGAAGCAGGAGAGGAGGTCTTTCATGTAAAAGGTGCCAGCTCCCTGGCATGGAATTTTAGAGACCTGGTAAGGTGAGTATGGCGTCTGCACAGACAATGGGAAATGGCTCTCATGGGGAGTCATAGCCTGAGCAGGGTGAGGAGGTTAGCCAACAGAAGGGCTGCCCAGCACAAGTGTCAGAGTCTGGATGGCAAAGGAAGGCATCCCTGTGGAAGGGCAGCCTGGCCTGGGCATTGGAATCCAAGCAGGATGAGGAGGCATCTGTGTGGGGAAGAGAGTAGTGGTAATGATAGCAGGTGGTTACATTCAAGGGGTTGATCAAATAAGGAACTATATTGAGGATGATGGGAGCCAGGCATCTCACTGTCAGAGAAGGGAGTTATAAATATGGAAAGAGACAAAACAAGAGTGAACTCCGTGGTGCCGGATTGGAATCGGAAGTACCTATGTGAATTTATGCTTTTCAATAGGTAGAGATTAATATAGAAATACACACACACACAAACATCTTAGCTCTGTCCACTGAGAGGGCTGGAAACAGCAACACCCCAGTTAGCAAGGAACACATACTCAGAGACCACTTTGGGTGAAGAAAGCTTGGAATAGCTGCCCCAGAAGCAGAATCAGGATATATCTGCTGCCTGTTGGTGCTCTGCCGAGGTGCAGGAGAGGGATGGTCTCCCCCCCACTCATTTAGTAAGGAGTGGACAGATTCTTGAATAACTAGACAGAGATAACACACGGTATCTGATCATGCAGTCCATTTGACTTATCCGATGATGGGCTCATCTGCCAGCATCAGGAAGTAGAAACACCAAGGCCTCCTTTGTCATCTCAGAAATGTCTGGGGAATAACTAAGGGCCAGCTCTTCAGTGTTTACCTGGAATGTGGATTGTGTGTGGACCCCGTGTTCATTTGAGGCTTGGTCTAAAGTGCTAATAATAACAGCTACTGCTTATTGGGCACCTTATGTGGGCCAGAACCAAGAGAGGTCTTTTATGTGTTCTGTTTCTAACCATCATGATGATTCTCCAAGTTATGTACCATCCCCATTTTATAGATGAGGAAATGGAAGCTCAGAGAGGTTACGCTATGCATCTAGCAGGGGACGAATCTGGGATTAGAAACCACAACGGCGTAGCTCTTTTCACTGTCCTATGCCACCTCCCTACACACAAGGCCTTTTGCTGTGAAGCTTCTTCCACCTCACCTCTTGCTCTCGACAGGTTTCCCAAAACCCCCACCCCACCTCCCACAGATTTAGCAGATGCCTCCTGTGTTATCCCAGAGCAACTGCATATAGTTGCACACAAGTACTTTACACAGCTTTGACTGAGGGCAGGGCCCCTCTTCTCCTGTCTTGCCTGGAGCCAGGATTAGATGCTAAAAAAAATTGAAAAATAAACCAAACCTGTTGCCATCGAGTTGATTTGGACTCATAGATACCCTATAGGACAGAGTAGAACTACTCCATAGAGTTTCCAAGGAATAGCTGGTGGATTCAAACTGCCGACTTTTTGGTTAGCAGCCAACTCTTAACCACCGTGCCACCAGGGTAATAGCATTTATGGAGCACTTGGGAGCCTCTGGATGGCGCAAATAGTTAAGCACTTGATACCAACCAAAAAGTTGGCAGTTTGAACCCACCCACAGATACCCCAGAAAGGTCTGGCAATCTACTTCTGAAAGATCACAGCCTTGAAAACCCTATGAAGCACAGTTCCACTCTGCAGCATATGGGGTCACCATGAGTTGGAATTAACTTGATGGCAACTGGTTTTTTTTTTTTTTTGGTATGTGCCAGCAAAGGCTTCACGTGCATCATCTCATTTAAACCTTAAGACAGCTTTAAGATAACTGCCATCACCACCATCAGCTGCCATGTGCAGCTGCCCCCTTCAGTGGCTCTGCACTCTTTCTGCACTCTTTGGGTATACAGCTGGCACCACGCCCTGGCTCAGTGCTAGACATAGGGGGCATAGCTTACCAACATTCATCCAGCTGGATTCAATTCCCTGGACTGGAAGTAAACAGGATACTGTGACAATGTATTTCTGGACTTTTCAAGACAGTTCCAATTTTTTAAATTCCATCCTCTCATTGGACCATTTGTCAGACTATGTGCCAGTGAATGCAGCCCGATATTTGGCTAAGAAAATATAGTTACCATTTTAGTGAAAAGAGGCAGGAGTGAACACATGCCCATGGGTGAGTCATGATTTCTCTGGACCTAAATTTCTCCATGGGTAAAATGGCAATGATAATACCTATTCCCACCATAGAATTAAAACAAAATGTGTGTGTGCAGGTGTTTTGAATATTGATGAAGAATAATGCTATATACAATCCAATTGCCCTTCTTGGGATTGCTTACACTTTTACTGACTTGTTTAGCAAGTAGTTTCCATTTTTGAAACTAAAGGAAGAAAGAGGTTTCTGTGAAGACCAGTGCAGGAAAAAATGAGCATAAGAAGAACAAATGTCCTGAGACCTTTCTGGTGTTTTGAAAAAGACATAACTAGATATTTCTGTCTGCTAGACTCTCCTCAGGAGTCCCTGGGTGATGCAAATCGTTAATCACTTGACTACTAATCAACCCAGAGGCACCTCAGAAGACAGGCCTCGCGATCTGCTTCTGAAAAGTCACATCCTTAACAACCCTACCCTGCACACTCAATGGCAACTAACAGTAAGGCTCTCCTCAACAAATTGGTGTGTGTGTCTCTGTGTGTGTGTGTGTCCATCTGATAGAGGTGGGCGTGGGAGGCTGGCATAGTCAGGAGTCAAATTTGCTCAAATTGTGAGAGATTCTACCTGGTAGAGGAACCAGACAATCTTACCTTTGCTGCCTGTGGATCAGTTCCCAAGTGTGTGAGGCCTCAAGTGATAGTTCATTTGGAAGCTGAGCTTTTCTGACTCTGGAGTAGCCCAGGAAAGTTTCTTTCTCTTTCCTGTATCTCGTCTTCCAGACACATGTGTAGACCGCTCTGCCTTTGTATACTCAGAGGTTAATCAGCACATCCCCGTCTTTTCTGTAAGGTTTAGGCAGAGCAGATCCGTGATCCCAAGAGAGAGCAGCCCATCAGGGCGCCGTGCTGGAGAGCAGCCCCCTGGAGCAGCCACTCATTAGCATCAGCGACAAATCCGGTTTGGATGGGGCTAAGGCTCCCTGGAACTTCCTTTGCTCTTGCCAAAATGCAGGATCCTTTTGTTCACCTTTAGGGCTGCCAAGTCAGGCCCACCGCACCCCTGGATGTTGTTTTCCTGCAGGCAATGGGAAAATGAGCTTGGAGCCAGGGAAAGGAAATCAAAAAGGAAACAAACACTGGCCACTTCACCTTCAGGCCATCATTAGTTCTGGGACATCATCGTGCTCAGAACCAGTGCCCAGATAAGCAGGGCTTCCAACTGGACCTGTCTTAGAATCCTGCACATCTTTTCATTTTTAAATGTGCAAAGAAGCATGCATGAAATTCTATATCAGGCAAATCAAGCAGTCTTGAATTTTTCCAATACCTTGCCAAAACTTCCAAAGATTTTCCATAAGCAGTACCACGCATCACTGAACATTGGCAAATGTTCATAGACAAAGAAAAGTGAGGATCGAGTTTAAGGCTGATAATGAAGATTTTTAACTCTAAAGATACAGGATTATTCTTTAGATAAGAATCTCTTCTGTTTATTCTTGACCAGCATCATCTTTAGCAGCCACATCTTTGCTAACATTTATTGTTTACTGAATGCTAGGTCCTATGCTAATTCCCTGATGTGCATTATTTCATTTCATTCTCACCGTAATCCTATAATCATCAGTCCGATTTTATAAAGAAATTGACGATTAGAGAGATTAAGCTACTCCTGCAAAGTGATTTAGCTACTTAAAATTTGTTAAATTGCATTTCTGGATATGCGCTTTTGAAGTCTTGCTTTTCACACACCACACACACACAAAACCAACTGAACCAGTTGCCCTCAAGTCGATCCTGACTCATGTTACAGAGTAGAACTGCTCCGTAGAGTTTTCTTGGCTGTAATCTTAATAGAATCAGATTACCAGACCTTTCTTGTGTGGTACTGCTGCATGGGTTCAAACCACCAACCTTTAAGTTAATAGTTGAGCACAAACTTTGACACCCAGGACCTGCTTTTCCCACCAGGTGGGCTTAAACACCTCTGTGGGCTGACAACTTCAGGGACAGCCAAAGACATTGCTTAAATAAAGTACTAGCTGTGGGAATCGAATTCGAAACAGCAACATGGGTCGTCAGTTATGTGGTCTCCCTCCGGTGATGTGAGTTGGTGTATTTCATATGCAGCGTGTACGTAGGACATGTATAATCCAGGCACCCAATGTCCTCTCTGGTCAACGGCGGTGCTACTGGTTGATGTCTCAGGCTTTCCACTGTGATTTCAATTGACAAACCAGGAAGTGCCCTGTAAATCTCTTGGCTCTGGGTGTGTTTTGGTCATGGCCTGGTTACTAGTTTGTCCTTTTGACTTTAGGAGTCTAGCAGTTCCAAGCTTCTTTAATCAACAACCCATGGAATGAGACTAAGTTCCCCACCTGGAAACTTCTGCCTGGTGAGAAGAAATCAGCCCATGTGTTTTTAGTCTTCAGTCCTCAGGTCACACTGTGACTTTTCTGGGTTGTATTGTCTTCATCTTTACTTCCAATTGTTAGCAATTAGCTCTTCTGTGCCACAGTGGTTACCCCAGGGCAGCTCAAAGTTGGTCAAAGGAAAGTAAACCGTTAATTAGGAGACAGAGAGATGGCTCCCAGACGGGTCCAAGTTGTCTGTTTTTGTAAATATTCGAGTTGTGACATCACGGCCATTGCTCCCCCTAGTCACCCTTGGATTTGGTTTGGTGGATCTTTGGGGTATTTTGCCCTAGGTCCACATAAGCCTTTAAACTTGAGGTTGCTTAGCTTTTCATTCTTTTTAACAGAGACTAAAGACTTATTTACTGGAGTTACAGTAATAAAGAGAAAGATTGGAAAGGGGCTGGGCATTAGGTTAGATATCGTTTCATTTTTCTTTTCCAGTGGTTTACAATTAAGCGTAGCATCCAGATATGTTTATAGACTTTGGTCCTGGAGTTCTTTGATGAGGAAAGGCAATTTATAGCAGTCAAATGGGCCTTTTCAACCTTATCACATGAAATGAAAAACCAAAATGTTGCAAAGGGGCTGACGTAATGGAAGCTTTCATGTTCAGCATCTGCTTCACAGCCTTCGATCAGGGAACAGAGATACATGTGGGTACTGTGGGCAGCTTCGGGGTTTTCCATTCAGAAAGGTAAGGTAGGTGGATTTCATTTCTCCTTCCCCTCCTCTGAGCATGTGGATCAGTACTGATTGATTAGGGTCCAAGACTTGAGTCCATTCTAGGATTAACAATAAACACACGAACCTCCAAAAAAATTTTTTTTGCATGATCATGTAACCAAGGCAGCTGACTGTTTAAAACTAGAAAAGTCACAGATGAAAGCAGGGTATATTAATTTCACTTTACAAATGTGCCCTCTCCAAAGCCAGAATTACTGATGCCATGGTGACCTGAGTCTGCTCAAACTCCACGGCTTTCGACCATCATTTCCGTTTGGTGTGGGACATTCCAGATGCGTGACGGATTCCGACTCAGTAGAAAGGTCCAGATGTAGTTAAAGGTTCTAATAATTATGGGAAAGCAAACTGCCTTCCTCACAGAAGGGAAGATGGCCCGTTTTTTAAAGTATCCCAGAAAGATAGCATGCCCACTTATATACAGAGACAACTCCCTCATTTTGGGTGCATTTTGAAGGAGGAATATTAAATTTGAGAAATGCTAAAGTATAGAACAGCCATTTCAATCTTCACATGGTGATAAAGAAACTAGAACCTGAGTTAGCTTTCTCTCAGGCCCATTTTCACTCTTGTGAGTTGATCAGGGTGAAAATGGATTTATCATAATAAGAGATAGAAAACAGTTTTTTTTGAGCCATAATGCACTGACTGCTTTCTTTTCCCTCCTCATAAGCATATAACTTATAGTTTACCCATCCATACCTACAAATGGGTGGGGCAATGAGGGGAGGAGTCCAAAGCTCCACTCCAAGGCTTTAAATAACATCTCTACGCCAACGACTCCCATATTCCTATCTGTGGGCCAGATGTTCCAACTGCTTGCTCTGTGACTCACAGCCATTTCATACTTCGCACATTCAAAGCCAACTCTTCATCTGCTTCCCTTGTTCCTCCTCCTATCCCTCCATCTCAGTAAATGGCCTTTTTATCCACACAAGTGCTTCACCGTTGGAGTCACCATTATGCACCTTTTCCCTTAAATCCCACATCCTATCCATGAGTTGTTGTTAGTGGCCAATGAGTCGGTTCCGACTCATGGTGACCCCGTATACAACAGGATAAAACACTGCCCAGTCCTCTGGCATCTTCATGATCATTGGTATTCTTGAGTCCGTTGTTGAGGCCGCTGTGTTTTTGAATGCTTTTCATTCTAGGGGGCTCATCTTCCAGCGCTATATCAGACCATCTTCTGTTGTGATTCATAGGGTTTTCATTGGCTAATTTTTGGATGCAATGTGTCTTTTGCATCCAAAAATTAGTCAGTGAAAAAAGATGCATTGCATTGGGTAAATCTTCTGCAAAGAACCTGTTTAAAGTGTTAAAAAGCAAAGATGTCACCTTGAAGACTAAAGTGTGCCTGAACCAAGACATGGTGTTTTCAATAGCCTCGTATGGATGGGAAAGCTGGGAAATGAATAAAAAAGATTGAAGAAGAATTGGCGCCTTCGAATTGTGGTATTGGTGAAGAATATTGATTATACCATGGGCTGCCAAAAGAACGAATAACTCTGTCTTGGAAGAAGTACAGCCAGAATGCTCCTTAGAAGCAATGATGATGAGATTACATCTCACATACTTTGGACTTGTTATCAGGAGGGATCAGTCCCTGGAGAAGGACATCATGCTTGGTGAAATACAGGGTCAGCAAAAAAAGAGGACAATCCTCAACGAGATGGATTGACACAGTGGCTGCAACAATGGACTCAAGCATAATAACGATCATGAGGATGGCGCAGGACCTGGCAGTGTTTTGTTCTGTTGTACATGGGGTCACTATGAGTCAGAACTGACTCGATGGCACCTAACAACAACAATTTTTTTTAATTTTTAATTGTTCTTTAGATGAAGGTTTACTGGCAAACTAGCTTCTCATTAAACAGTTAGTACACATATTGTTTTATGACATTGGTTAACAATCCCACAACATGTCAACACTCTCCCTTCTCCAACTTGGGTTCCCTATTACCAGCTTTGCTGTCCCCTCCTGCCTTCTAGTCCTTGCCCCTGGGCTGGTGTGCCCCTTTAGTCTCGAACAACAACAGTTTTTGGAAGTAGATCACCAGGTCTTTCTTCCTAGCCTGTCTTGATCTGGAAACTCCACTGAAAGCTATCCTCCATGGGTATTTGAAATATTCATGGTGGCATAGCTTCCAGCATCACAGCAACATTTAAGCCACCACAGTACGACAAACTGACAGACCGGCGGTGGATCCCTGAGTATGTTCTGTCAATTCCACCTCCAAAATTTATATCATCTTCAACCACTGACCTCTATTTCCACTATCACAGTAGTCCAACTAATCTTCCATCATCTCTCACCTGGATTACTGTAGCTAATCTTAACTGATCTGCCTGCTTCCCTTCTTGCCCCCAGTGCCTCTACCAAATCTACATTCCCCATCACAACCAGACTAGATTATTTAAAGGTACTCCAGATTGTGTCATTAGCCTATCTAAAAGCCTCAAGGCTTTCCATTGCACTCAGGATAAAATACAACATGGTCCCACTAGGTTTGGGATATTTGTTTCCTGTTTACCTCTCTGACATTACTTCAGCTACACTCCCCCTCCTTCAGTACACTCCAGCCACGCTAGCTTGCTGTCAGTTCAAGAACCCTCCAAGCTTTTCTCTGTCTCACAGCCTTTGCCCCTCCTGGATTGGTTTCTTCCTGAATTGACTTACACACACACACACACACACACACACACACACACACACACACACTCTGCCTCTCTCATTTTTCAGATCTCAGCTCAAATGTCATTTCCTAGAGACACTCCTCACTCCCCAGCTTTTTCTTTGTAGCACTTAATAAAACTAACCAGTCGTCATTGAGGTGATTCCAACTCAGGGTAACCCCATGTGTGTTGGTGTAGAACTGCATTTTATAGAGTTTTCAAATGGCTGGTTTTGCAGAAATAGATCACCAGGCCTCTTTTCCAAGGCATCTCTGGCTGGATTCAAAACACCAGGCTTTTGTTTAGTAGACCTTTGCACCAGCCAGGGACTCTATAGCACTTGTTACAGTTTATAAATATGATTTTTATTTGCCTATTTGTTTAATACATACCCACCCCTACCCACCACCCTCAACCCCAGCTAGGTTTTTTTCCATGAGGGCAGGAGCTATGTCTATTTTGTTCACAACTGTATGTCCAGAGCCTGCTACATAATAGGTTCCAAATTTTTAAAAATAACATTTAATGAAAGAATGAGTAATTGAATGAGAAAATCTTTTTCAATGAAGATCACAAAGAGTTTCTTAAATAGCTGTTGAGAGGTACTAACTTGTTCTTATTCTAATACAGAGATATAATTTCTCCTGTGCAGATGTTGAGAATTAGCAAATAATTGTGTTCTTTGAGAATCTACCCCAGTTCTCCCTTCCAAGGAACCACTTTCTGTTGCCTCTAGGAGTGCTGTTCCACAGCCCAGGGAAAGGGTAGGGGAGAGCTGGAGGGTGGGGGTGGTCTGGATCAAGGACTAATGTGCTTCTGGCTTTGCAAGTTAGATTTTGTAATTCATTCCCCTTGAGAACAAAGGGCAGAGTGGAAATTGTACTGTTATAAAGACTTTTGGAGGCCAGCTTTAGGAAACTAAATACCGTTTTAAATTTAGAACATCAAGTTTTTGGGGCAAAAATACATTACAAATTCAACCAACCAACCAATACACACACACACACACACACACACATACACACACGCAAATCCTCTTGAAACAAAAGAGTTTGTCTGTTTTGTGTTTTATATGAATTTGCAAAAAATATGGTGACTCATCACCAGCCACACCCTCACTGACCCCTCATCTTAATTTGGATCTTGGTTAATAAGAGCTGAGCAATATTGAGAACGCCTATGAGATGATTTATTCACAAAGGGATTGTATTTATTTGAGTTGAGGCAGAGCCAGGAAATACTCATTTTCCTGCCCATATTAAGGAAGGGACTTCCGATCCGTTTCCTAAGAAGGTGCGATATCAAACCGTGCTTCTGGCCTCCTCCAAGATCCTGACTTGCTCCTCCCACTAGCAGGAGTAATGACCAATCTGACTGGTGAGACCAGGAGACCCTGACCAATCTGACCGATCAGACATGGAGAGCACATCCTTCCTTGGTCCTTCCCTAGCCCCACTTAGGTTGGGGAGTGGACTGCTGCACTGAAAAGCGAAGGCCTCCTTCGTCTTCCTCTCCACTTGGAGGGTAGGTAGGGAGTTCCTTTGCAGCCTCTAGTTTCTCTGTTTTAGGCAGGCCATGTGGGGTCTCCAGGCCAGCTAAGACAGGACTCTACTCTCTTGTTTCCATTGTCTTTCCCAGCGCTACTTGGTTGTAGGAGTTGGACCCCTTGTTGGTCTCAAGGTTCAGGCAAAGGGAGAGAGAAAGCTCTGCTTCCTTCTCAATCCAGCTCTCAGGAAGCTGATGCTATATATTATTAAGATCCCCTTTGGCTCTTTATTTCTGTCTTCAATCAGAACAGGACACCCTGCACCCCTCCCAACTTTCACTAATTTGGGTTATATTTTAGTTTGCTTCATTCGTAAAACAGTTAAATCATTTCGTCTATGTATAAAATACTTGTGAAAATTAGTCTCACACTAAAATTAGAAAGTGTGTAAATCAGGTGTTTGTCTTGTTTCCAAAGCCAGTGTTAAAATGAAGTTTTCCTAGACTTTTCAACAAAACTTAGGCAAACTCCCCGAGGAATTTTCTGTTCAGAGTCTTTGCCATCAAGTCAATCAACCCAACACACAGCCATGCATCCTGTCTCCATAGCTGGGATTTCTGTTCTCTGTATAATAGTTTTCACAATGCTTTGCAAACAAATAATTATTTCATCCTATCATTGAAGAGAACAAGCCCTAGAAGGATGTAGGTGGCTTGCTCAAAATCGCGGTGAGTCTTGGAGCTGGCCATTGGAATCAGGCACCTGACTCTCAAACCTGCCCTCCATAAATCCCAAACTGCTTACAGTGGCTGCTGCTTCCTCCTAACAGCTCCTAGGAAAACTCAGTTTGAAATCTTTGGGGGAAATGCCATCTTTTTCATGTTTATACACCTAAGGTGCCCAATATGAGATACTGGTCATTCAGTGGTAGAGTTCCCACTGTCCCATGAGGGAGACTCAGGTTTCGGTTCCTGGCCAATGGACCTCAGTGTAGCCACCCCTATCTGTCCGCGGTGGCTTGTGTTTTGCTATAATGCTGAACAGATTTGAGCAGAGCTTCCAGACTAAGATGAAGTAGGAAGAAAGGACTGATAATTTATTTCTGAAAACCAGCCAGTGAAAACCGTGTGGATCACAACAGTCTGATTTGCAGCCTGTTATAGGGATGGCACAGGATCAGGTAGCATTTCATTCCATTGAGTATGGGGACTCCATGAGGCGGGGCCAACCCGCCAGCAACTAACAATAACAACAGCAAAGATACCCCAGACTACTGTTTTGAGGGGGATTTTGGACAGAGGTTCAGCTAAAAGCAGTGAGAATATATAAAATGAGTTGTTTGATCAAGAAAAATCAGATTTCATTTGCAATACCTTTAAGTTTTTAATCAGAGGAGGAAAAACACGTAGATTCAAACTCTTGCGCTAACTTAAAGAGTTTTGAAGTTGTTGAGCAATTTGGTTATGATCCCTAAGGGTTGGGGAAATGTTATCTTTACACACACATCTCTTTATTTCAAGCCTTTTTTTAAAGTTCAGGGCATTTTCAGAGCTCTGTGCAGTGCCATGAGACTAAGTACGCATTGTATACTCTGGGACAGGAATGGAAAAAAGAACCAAATGTCATACGATAGGCAAAGAGTATCGCTTCTTCTAGGATTTTGTTTCCAGCCTGGAGGTTACTGTCAACATGTAATAAATAAAAATTGCAATAGTCAATATTACAAGTGAAAAGAACAATGTGAGGGGCACTTCAGACTTCTTAGAATCCGGGAAGAAATTCATGCAGTTATCTCAGACTTTGGAAAAAATCCCAAGAAACTATGATGACATATCTCTATTTTCAGGAGGAAAAAAGCCTTTAGACTCCCTATTTTGAAAAGGCCTGGTCAATTGCACTGATTAATTGATTGGGTCAGTTGATTTTTAAAACCGCATCGCCGTGGAAAAGCAGTTGGGAACCATACAGGAGCATTTTATTTTTAAATGTGTAGTTCTCTAAACTGGCTCAGACAGCTGGACCCCATTTCGTGTTTATTATTTTTTTTCAAATAGATTCTTCATGTTCTAAACCAGATCCAGTTCTATGGACTAACTGCATTTCAGTGCTAGGTTGGATGTTGTCTTTTGGGGAAAATCTCATTTAAAAGGAAAACGGATGCTTAAATCTCATTGTGATTGAATTATTACTATAGTCTTGATGTTATACTTTGGCTGAGAGCTTTCTTGTTGGCAAACGAAACCTGTGCTGATGTTCTGGGGGCTCATCATACAGTTACTAGAACTTTCAATGTCTAGGGCTCACATGCCAGATGGCATCTAAAACTCTCAAATGGGTTTGTACCTCCTTTCCCATCTGGCTTGCTCATCTACATGTTGCTCATATGCAAATACTTTGACATATAAAGAGAAATTAATTTTTAATTGTTTGAATAATTGTGGAAGTAATATACGCTCAGTGAAAAAACTTAAACACGTATGAAGAAGAAAGTGCCTCAAGTATAAATCTGCCTGCCCCTTGAACACCCAACAATAACAATAACACACATATGCACACATACATATATGTGTGCGCACACACATACACAAACACACACACCCCTTTATTCCCAGTCTCTAGGGTTAACCATTATTAATATACAGATATATGAAGGCCACAAATTATTTGCAGCTTGTATTCATTATTTAATGTTGCATAACAATTCAGTTTAAAACTTGGTGGCTTAAAATAACATTAATTGTTTGCTATCTCTTACAGTTTATGTGGCTTGACTGAATGGGTCTAGCTCTTGTGAGGATGCCATCAGATGCTGGCTGGGGATGCAGTCATTTGAAGATTTGACTGGGGCTGGAGGTTCCACTTCCAAGGTGGTTCGCTCTCACAGCTGGCAAATTGGTGCTGGCTGTTGGCAGGAGGCCTCAGTTCCTCTTTATTTGTGCTTCCCCATAGGCTGCTTGAGTATCCTCGTGGAATGGCACCTGGCTTCCTTCATAGTGAGTGATCCAAGAAAGCAGGATAGGAAGTGCAAAGTCTGTTATGATCTAGCCTCAGAAGCCACCCCCTGTCACTTCTGCTGCGTTCTGTTGGTCACAGAGGCCAGCCCTGGCTGTATGTGGGAGTGAGTTGTTGTTGTGTGCCATCGAGTTGATTCCGACTCATAGCAACCCTATAGGACGGAGTAGAACTGCCGCATAGGGTTTCCAAGGAGTGGCTGGTGGATTCAAACTGCCAATCTTTTGTTTAGCAGCTGAACTCTTAACCACTGTGCCACCAGGGCTCCAGCCAATGTGGGAGAGGACTACACAAACGCATGAATACCAGGAAGTGAGGATGATGGAGGGTCATTTTGGATGGTGGCTGCCACACAGCTTCTCCTATCCAGAGGTGGAATCTATTTCACTGCTTCTTGATTCTGGGCTATCTTTTAAAGAAGGAGCCCTGGTGGTTCAGTGGTTAAAGCACTTGGAAGCTAACTGAAAGATTGGTGGTTTGAACCCACCAGCCACTGTGCACAATGGGGTTTTTGGGTTGACCAATAGAAATTGGTGGAATTAACTTTGTGGTAATCCTGAGCCAAGGCCTCAAGAGGATTTGCCTTTTCTGCTCCCATCCTCTTGGAATTTTGCTGCAAGGTGAGCAAACCTAGACTAGCCTCTTTGAGAATGAGAGAACAGGTGGAGAGAGCTGTCCTAGCCATTCCTGCTTAGGCCCCAGATATGAGTGAGTTCTGGCAATACTACATGTAGCAGAGACCTACTGTCCTAGCTGAGCACAACCCAAACTGCCAACCCACAGTATCATGAACAAGTACTTGATTATTGTGTTAAGGTACTAAAGTTTGGGGGATGGTTTGTTATGTAGCAATGGAGAACTGCTACAATATGATAAACAGTGGTCTATATTTTTTGTTTTTAAAACTCAACAATTTATTACGGGCATTCTTTCATGTCAGTATATACAGATCTTCCTTATATTTTAAAAATGTTCCAATACGAGAATGCCATAATATGAAAATGCCATAAATATTTAATATGATTATTTAATATTTACTATTAATGAACATTTAGGTTGTCTCCAAAATTTTTGCTAATACAAGCAATGCTTTATGAAACTTATTCTGTCACTTACATTCATAGAGGTATAATTGCAGAGTCAAGAGAATTACACCTTTAAATATCTGAAGTGGCAAATTACGCTTTAAAATGTTGCACCAATTTCCCTTCTACTAACAGTGTAGCAGAGCCCTGGTGGTGTAGTGGTTGAGTGCTACGGTTGCTAACCAAAAGGTTGGCAGTTCGAATCCACTAGTCACTCCTTGGAAACCCTATGGGCCAGTTCTACTCTGTCTTACAGGCCACTATGAGTCAGAATCGACTGGATGGCAATGGGTTTGGTTTGATTTTGGAACAGTGTATCAAATTTTAGAGGGAAATCCTAACAGCTTGTTTATGCCCTCTTCCAGAATTTGCCTTAGTTCAAATCCAGAGAATTGGGAAACTGAGCTGAAATGAAGTACAAGGTTGTGTGGAATTAATATTTTCTCTTAAGCTCTAGTGAGAACAGACTGAGGAACTCAGTGTGAATCTACTAAAGGTGACTATGTAAGACAGGAGTAGATGGAAGCTTGAAGGAGGTTTGCTCTCCCATAGAATCCAAAGAGGCTTTTGCTATCTCTGAGAGCTTTTATAGAAATATGCTTAGTAGACAAGGCTGCCAACTAAAAAGTTTTTTTTTCCTTATGACAATAAATAACATTAAGTCTGAAGTATTAAAGATAATAATAGTAGTTAGGGTCTTGTAAAAAGTTAACATTAAGGCCTTAAATCCAACTTGACAGCTAAGCATTTTGAACAAGAGCTTTTGGATGAACCCCAGTCCCTAGGAGGTCTTCTGTGAATCTTGTTGTTGAGCCATTGAGTTGGTTCCTGCTCATAGGGACCACATATACAACAGAACGAAACACTGCCTAGTCCTGCACCATCTTCACAGTCATTGCTATGTTTGAGACCATTGCTGCAGCCACTGTGTCAATCCATCTCACCGAGGGTCTTCCTCTTTTTTGCTTACCCTCTGCTTTACCGAACATGATGTCCTTCTCCAGGGACTGGTCCCTCCTGGTAACATGTCCAAAGCACATGAGACGAAGTCTCACCATCCTTACTTCTAAGGAGCATTCTGGCTGTATTTCTTCCAAGACAGACTTGTTCATTCTTCTGGCAGCCCATGGTATGTATATTCAATGTTCTTCACCAACACCATAATTCAAAGGCATCACTTCTTCCTCAGTCTTCCTCAATCTAGATGTAGAATAACAACAATGCCTAGTACTTACCATGTGGCAAATACTGTTAAAAAGGCTTTACACATATTGTTGCATCTCATTCTCACAGCAGATGAAGAAACTAAGGCATGGAGTAGAGTTAATTTACTTGCTCAGGATTAAGTGATAACGAGTAGAGGAGCTGGCATCCCAACCAGTTTGACTGTAGAGGCTCTGCTCATACTGACTTCTGCATGGTAGACATTATTGGCTGCCTACTCTCCACTGTTCTTCCTTTCTGGAAGAAGCTGAAGATGCATTCACTCCCCAGCCTCCCTTGCAGCTAGAACATACTCAAGTGAATCATAACTGGCCAATAGGACCTTAGGTGAAGTCAGCTAGGGGACTTGTGGGAAGAGGTTACTTCCTATGAAAAGAAGATGCCTGAAAAGAATTTCCCCCTCTCCCCCACCAGTTATTGTAGGGTATGAAAGTGGTGCCCAGAACATGGCAGCCATTTTGCACCCTATGCTGCCAACCCTTGAAGATGGAGATTGGAGGAATAGAAAGAGCCTTTGTTCTTAATGATGCTGCTGAATTGCTGATCCAACCCTGGCCATGCCTGGCCCTCTCATCTTCTTGTTTTGTAGTATGGTTAAATTTCTTTTTGCTTAGAACCACTTTTAATGGGGATCTTATGTTGCTTGCAGCTGAATGTAACCTAACTAAAACATTTCTGTGTTATGCTGCCTCCCAGAAAATGCAAATTAATTGTTATCTGGGTATTTAAAATTGTATTTTAAATGGAAAGAGTCCCTGGGTGGTGCAAACGGTTATAACACTCAGCTATTAACTGAAAGGTTGGAGGTTCGAGTCCATCCAAAGGCACCTTGGAAGAAAGGCTTGACAATCTACTTCTGAAAAATCAGCCACTGAAAACTCTATAGAACATAGTTCTATTCTGACACACATGGGGTCACCACAAGTCAGAGCTGACTCAGCAGCAACTAGTATTTTAAGTGTAATTATAAAAAAAAACCCAAACCAAGCCTGTTGTCTTCAAGTCAATTCTGACTCATAGAGACCCTATAGGATAGAGCAGAACTGCCCCATAAGATTTCCAAGGAACAGCTGGTGGATTCCAACTGCCGAACTTTTGATTAGCACCTGAACTCTTAGCCACTGTGCCACCAGGGTTCCACTAAATGGAACTAAGAGCCTTAAAAGAAGAATCACAGAGCGCAGATTCCATAGATAACAGCTAGGTCCCTGCTTGATTCTGCTGTTTGTTCTTGAAACACAGGAAAAATTACTAATGACAAGTTTCATCATTTTTGGGTCACTCTTATTAAAAGACAAGTACAAAGGAAAAGAGACAAATGCATTCTTTTTTAAGTGGAAGAACCTATTTTTCAAAATTGTTCCCTAACTTACCCAAATGTGCAAAGGCCTCATCCTAATTGTTGAAATAAAGCAGAATTAGAAATATGAATTGGAAGTCCCCTTTCCCCAATGTGGGCCTCCTTTTAGCAGGAATTCTTTTCAAAGGTTTATATGATTCTTCATCAATAAATTTTAATCTACACTTTGAAAGTTTTTTTTGGGGGGTGGAGGAGTTTTTTTGTGGTTTAGGTGAAAGTTTACGTAGTAAATTAGTTTCCCATTCAATAATTCATGCACAAATTGTTCTGTGACATTGACTGCAATCCTCACTATGTGTCAGTACTCTCCCATTTCCACCCTGGGTTCCCCATTTCCATTTGTCCAGTTCTCCTGCCCCTCCTTACCTTCTCATCTTTGCCCTTGGGCAAATGTTGCCCTTTTGTTTTCAATTTAGTCGATTGCTCTAAGGAGTACATTCCTCACGGGTTTTATTGTTTATTTTATAGGCCTGTCTATTATTTGGCTGAAAGGTGATCTCTGGGTGTGGCTTCAGTTCCACATTAGAAGGATGTCTTAGGGCTATAGTCTCTCTGGTTCCTCTGGTCTCTGGCAGACCAGTAAGTCTGGTCTTTTTTTATAAATTTGAATTTTGTTTTACATTTTTCTCCTACTCTAACTAGGACCTTCTATTGTGTTCTGGTAGTGGTAGCTGGGCCCCATCTTCTGGTCTCAGTCTAGTGGAGGCTGTGGTTCACGTGGGCCATTAGTCCTTTGGATTAATTGCTTCCTTGAGTCTTCGGTTTCCTTGGCTCTCCTTTACTCCCAAAGGGAATAGACCAATAGTTATATCTTAGATGGCTGCTCGCAAAATTTTAAGACCCCAGATGCTACTCACCACAGTAGAATGCCCAACATTATCTTTATGAACTATGTTATGCCAATTGACCTAGATGTCCTCTGAGACTACTGTCCTCAGCCCTCAATTCAAGTAACTCAGTCCTGCAAGGTATTTGGCTATGTCTAAGAAGTTTTGGTAGCTGTGCCCTGTGTGTGCGCTATTATATGTATGAATATACATGCAGCACATACAAATATGTAGGTAGAAATATCCACAATCATTTCTATATATTCGTGGGTATACTCCTGTAAGAACTCCCACACCTATTTAACATACATATATACCAAAGTATCTACTCATAAATTATTGTCTGTTATTACTGTTGTTGCAGGATTGTATATGCTGTGGTATTTACTGTAGTTGCCATTTATTCTAGTGTACCTTTCAGTGTCTTCCTTTGCCTTCCTTGGTCAGGTTGTGATGACTTCCCCCATATTGTGTATTGTCTTTCCCTTCACCAGAATTAACATGCATCTACCATCTAGTTAGTGATTTTCCCTCCCTCTCCCTCCCATCCCTGGTAACCATTAGAGTGTTTCTTTCTATGTGTAAACTTTTTCTTAATTTTTTATAATAGTGGTCTCATACAATATTTGTCCTTTTGTGATTGACTTATTTCGTTCAGCATAATGTCCTCCAGATTCATCCATGTTCTGAGATGTTTCACGGATTCATCATTATTCTTTATAGTTGCATAGTATTCCATTGTGTGTATATATGACAATTTATTTATCCATTCATCTGTTGATGGGCACTTAGGTTCCATCTCTTTGCTATTGTGAATAATGCTGCAGTGAACATGGGTGTGTGTATGTCTGTTTGTGTCACGGTTCTTATCTCTCTAGGATATATACTTAGGAATGTGTTTGCTGGGTCATATTTTATTTCTATTTCTAGCTTCTTAAGAAAGCACCATACCGCTTTTTTTTATTTTATTATATTTTTTATTTTATTGTGCTTTAGGTGAAAGCTTACGGAGCAAATTAATTTCTCATAGACAAATTTATATACGTACTCTTTTGTGACATGGGTTGCAATCTCCGCAACGTGTCAGCACTCTCCCGCATCCACCTTGGGTTCCCCATTTCCATTTGTCCAGTTTTCCTGTCCCTTCTTGCCTTCTCATCATTGCTTTTGGGCAGGTGTTGCCCATTTGGTCTCAAATATTTGATTAATCCAAGAAGCATATTCCTCATGTGTATTATTGTTTGTTTTATAGACCTGTCTAAGCTTTGGCTGAAAGGTGGACTTTAAGAGTGGCTTCAGTTCTGAGTTAGCAGGGTGTCTGGGGGGTTCCTCTAGTCTCTGATGGATCAGCAAGTCTGGTCTTTTTTTGTGAATTTCAATTTTGTTCTACAGTTTTCTCCACTCTGTCCAGGACCCTGTATTGTGATCCCTGTCAGAGCAGTTGGTGACAGTAGCTGGGCACCATCTAGTTCTTCTGCACTCAGGCTGGTGGAGACTGTAGTTCATGTGATCCATTAGTCCTTTGGACTGATATTTTCCTTGTGTCTTTGGTTTTCTTCATTCTCCTTTGCTGTGGATGGGGTGGGCCCAATAGATATATCTTAGAAGGCCACTTGCAAGCTTTCAAGACCCCAGATGCAACTCACCAAAGTGGGATGTAGAACATTTTCTTTATGAACTATGTTATGCCAATTGACCTAGATATCCTCTGAGACCATGGTCCCTAGCCCTCAGCTGCAACAATTCAGTGCCTCAGGGTGTCTGGATGTGTCTAGGAAGCTTCTCTAACTGTGTCCCCTTAATGCTGTATTATATATATGAATGTACATTCTGAACAAATACGTACGTAAAAACATCCACAGCCTAACCTATATATCCACCATGCATCCATCAGTTTGTCATACTGTGATGGCTTGCATGTTGCTGTGATACTAGAAGCTATGTCACCAGTATTCAAATACCAGCAGTGTCATGCATAGTGGACAGTTTTCAACTGAGCTTCCAGAGTAAGACAGACTAGGAAGAAGGACATAGAAGTTTACTTCTGAAAAAAATTAGCCAGTGAAAACCTTATGAATAGCAGTGGAACGTTGTTTAATATAGTGCCAGAAGATGAGTCACTCAGGTTGGAAGGCACTCAAAATACGACTGGGGAAGAGATGCCTCCTCAGAGTAGAGTCGACCTTACTGACATGGATTGAGTCAAGCTTTTGGGACCTTCATCTGCTGAGGTGGCACAATTCAAAATGAGAAGAAACAGCTGCAAACATCCATTAATAATAGGAAAGTGGAATATACCAAGTATGAATCTAGGGAAATTGAAATTGTCAAAAATGAAATAGAACATATAAATATCTATATCTTAGGCATTAGTGAGCTGAAATGGACTGGTATAGGCCATTTTGAATTGGACAAACATATGGTCTGCTATCCTGGGAATGACAAATTGAAGAGGATTGGCATTGCATTCATTGTCAACAAGAACATTTCAAGATCTACCCTGAAGAACAATGCTGTCAGTGATAGGATAATATCCATACACCTACAAGACCACCAGTTAATACAACTATTACGCAAATATATGCGCCAACCACTACGGCCAAAGATGAAAAAATTAAACATTTTTACCAACTTCTCCAGTCTAAAATTGATCAAACAAGCAATCAAGATGCATTGAAAATTACTGGTAATTGGAATACAACAGTTGGAAACAAAGAAGAAGGATGAGTAGTTGGAAAATATGGCCTTGGTGATAGAAATGTTGCTGGAGATCGCATGATAGAATTTTACAAGACCAATGACTTTTTCATTGTAAGTACCATTTTTCACCTACATAAATGGTGACTATATACTTGGACCTTGGAAGATGGAAAACACAGGAATAAAATCAACTACATCTGTGGAAAGAGACAATGGAAAATCTCAATATCATCAGTCAGAACAAGTCCAGGGGCTGGCTGTGGAACAGGCCATCAATTGTTCATATGCAAGTTCAAGTTGAAGCTGAAGAAAATTAGAACAAGTCCACAGGTACGACCTTGATTATATGCCACTTGAATTTAGAGACCATCTCAAGAATAGATTTGACACAACGAACACTAATGACCGAAGACCAGACAAGTTGTGGAATGACATCAAAGACATCATATATGAAGAAAACAAAAGGTCATTAAAAAAGACAGGAAAGAATAAAAGACCAAAACGGATGTCAGAGGAGACTCTGAAACTTGCTCTTGGACATCGTGTAGCTAAAGCAAAAGGAAGAAATGATGAAGTAAAGGAGCTGAACAGAAGATTTCAAAGGCAGCTCAAGAAGTCAAAGTAAAGTATTATAATGACATGTTTGAAGACCTGGAGTTAGAAAACCAAAAGGGAAGAACGCACTCAGCATTTCTCAAGCTGAAAGAACTGAAGAAAAAAGTTAAGCCTCGAGTTGCAATATTGAAGGAGTCTATGGGCAAAAAATAGAAAGACAGAGAAAGCATCAAAAGAATGTGGAAGGAATACACGGAGTCACCTTACCAAAAAGAAATGGTCAATGTTCAGCCATTTCAGGAGGTAGCATATGATCAAGAACTGATGGTACTGAAGGAAGAAATTCAAACTGTACTGAAGGTATCGGTGAAAAACAGGGCTCCAGGAACTGATGGAATACCAACTGAGATGTTTCAACAAAGGGATGCAGTGCTGGAAGTACTCACTCGTCTGTGCCAAGAAATTTAGAAGACAGCTAACTGACCAACTGACTGGAAGAGATCCATATTTATGACCATTCCAGAGAAAGGTGATCCAACAGAATGCAGAAATTTTTGAACAATATCATTAATATCACACACAAGTAAAATTTTGTTGAAGATCATTCAAAAGTGGTTGCAGCAGTACATTGACAGAGAACTGCCAGAGATTCAAGCTGGATTCAGAAGAGGATGTGGAACAAAGGATATCATTGCAGATGTCTGATGGACCTTGGCTAAAATCAGAGAATACCAGAACGATGTGTACCTGTGTTTTATTGACTATGCAAAGGCATTCGACTGTGTGGATCATAACAAATTATGGATAAAGTTGTGAGAAGGGGAATTCCAGAACACTTAATTGTGCTCACGAGGAACCTGTACATAGATCAAGAGGCTGTTTTGACTACTGTAGCTGTATAGTAGGTTCTGAGATTGGGTAGTGTGAGGTCTCCTATTTTGTTCTTTTTCAGTGATGTTTTACTTACCTGGGGTTTTTTTCCTTTCCATACAAAGTTGGTGACTCGTTTTTCCATCTCGTTAAAGAATGTTGTTGGAATTTGGATCAGGACTGCATTGTATATATAGATTGCTTTCGGTAGCTTTGACATTTTCACGATGTTGAATCTTCCTATCCATGAGCATGGTATGTTTTTCCATTTCTGAATATCTCTTTGTTTCTTGCAGTAGTGTTTTGCAGTTTTATTTCTGTAAGTCTTTTACATTCCTAGTTAGGTTTATTCCTAAGTATTTTATCTTTTGAGGGGGCTATTGTAAATCGTATTTTTTTCCTGATTTCCTTTTCGATGTTCTCTTTGTTAGTGTATAGGAATCTGACTGATTTTTGTTGTTAATCTTATACACTACCAGTTTGCTAAATCCTTCTATTAGTTTCAGTAGCTTTCTTGTGAATTTTCTGGGATTTTCTATGTATAGGATCATATCATTTGAGAATAGTGATAGTTTTACTTCTTACTTACCAATTTGGATGCCCTTCATTTCCCTTTCTTGTCTTATTTCCCTAGCTAGGACTTCTACTACAATGTTGAATAAGAGTGATGATAAAGGGAGTCCTTGTCTAGTTCTCGTTCTCAGGGGGAATGTTTTCAGTCTCTCCTCATTGAAAATAATATAGACTGTTGGTTTTGTGTATACACCCTTAATTAGGTTACAGAATTTCCCTTGTATTTTGGTGAGAGGTTTTATCAGGAATGGGTGTTGGACTTTATCAAATGCCTTTTCTGCTTCAATTGAGATGATAATGTGATTCTTTTCCTTTGTTTTATTTATGTGGTGGATTACTTTGATTGATTTTCTAATGTTAAACCATTCTTTCATACCTGGTATGAATCCCACTTGGTTATGATGTTTTTTTTTTTTTTTTTTGATACGCTGTTGGATTCTGTTGGCTAGAATTTTGTTGAGGATTTTTGCATCAGTGTTCATGAGGGATATTGGTCTATAATTTTCTTTTTTAGTGGTGTCTTTGCCTGGTGTTGGTATCAGGGTTATGCTGACTTCATAGAATGAATTTGAGAGTATTCCTTCCTTTTTTATGAGTAGTATTGGTGTCAACTCTTCTCTGAATGTTTGGTAGAATTCTTCAGTGAAACCGTCTGGGCCTGGGCTTTTTGTTGTTGGTAGTATTTTTATGACCTTTTCAATGTCTTCTTTTGTTATGGATCTGTTCAGATTTTCTACTTCAGTTTATGTTAGTTTAGTTAGGTAGCATGTTTTTAGGAATTTGCCTATTTCCTCTAGGTTTTCAAATTTGTTGGAGTATAATTGTTCGTAGTATTCTGTTATGATCCTTTTTATTTTAGTTGGTTCTGTTGGGAGGTCTCCCATCTCCTTTATTATTAGGGTTATTTGCATCTTCTCTCTGGTTTTTTTTTTTTGTCTATTTGTCCAGTGATTTGTTGGTTTTATTGATCCTTTCGAAGAACCAGCTTCTAGTGTTGTTGATTGTTTCAATTGTTTTTCTGTTTTCAGTTTCATTTATTTCTCCTCTGTTCTTTATTATTGCCTTTCTTCTGGTGGCTGTGGGCTTTTTTTGCTGCTCTTTTTCTATTTGTTCTAGTTGTATAGGATTAAAGTATTGATTTTGGACCTTTCTTCTTTTTTGATGTGTGCATTTATTATAAAGTACCCTGTGAGTACTGCTTTTGCTGTGTCCCAAAGGTTTTGGTATGGTGTATTTTTATTCTCATTTGATTCTAGGAATTTTTTATTTCATTTTGAATTTCTTCCATTACATAGTTGTTTTTAAGCATGGTGATGTTCAGTTTCCAAGTATTTGATTTTTTTTGCTTGTTCTTCTTGTATTGATTTCTAATTTTATAGCACTGTGATCTGAGAAGATGCTTTGTATTATTTCAATATTTTGAATTTACTGAGGCTTGCTTTGTGGCCTAGGATATGGTCTATTCTAGAGAATAGTCCTTGTGGACTGGAGAAAAATCTGTAGTAAACTGCTGTTGAGCAGAGTGCTCCGTATGTCTGTGAGGTCAGGCTGGTTGATTGTGTTTTTAAATCCTTCCGTGTCTTTGTTGAGTTTCTTTCTAGTTGTTCTGTCCTTTTTTGAAGTGGTATGTTAAAGTCTCCTACTAATATTGTACAACTGTCTATTTCTCTTTTCATTTCTCTTAGAGTTTTTATGTATTTAGGCCTCTGCCATTGGGTGTGTAGATATTTATCATGGTTACGTCCTCTTGGTGGATTGATCTGTTAGTCATTACATAATGTCCTTCCTTTTCTCTGGTGATGGAGTTTGATTTAAAGTCTGTTTTATCATAGATTAATATATCCACTCCTGTCCTTTTTTTTGGTTACTGTTTTGCTTGATATATATTCTTTTCCATCCCTTGGTTTTTAACCTCTTTATGTCTTTGTGTCTAAGGTGTGTCTCTTGTAGGCAACATATTGATGGGTCTTTTTTTAATCTATTCTGCCACTCTCTGTTTCTTGATTGGTGCATTTAACCATTTACATTCAGTGTGATCACTGATAAATATGAATTTATTGCTGTCATTTTGTTATGCTTTTTTTGTGGTATTGACAGTTTCTTTGTTCTGATTACTTTTCTGTGCTGAGTTCTTTTTGTTCATGGATTGTTTTCATTTCCTTCATTTTTGTTGATTTTGTGTTTACTGAGTCTTTTTGATTTTCTTCTTTATTTTTGTGGGTAGGTTTGTTAATTTTCTTTGTGGTTGCTGTGAGGTTTACCTTTATCATCCTATGTTTAAAACAGTCTGTTATTTTTGGGTATCATCTTGACTTCCTCTCTATATGGAAGGTCTGTAACTGTACCATTTGTTCCCCCTTTTGTTTTGAAGTTGTCATCAATTTCAGATTGACATCTCTGATTCCCTGTTTTCAGTTTTGTAGCATTATTTTTATTCTTGAGAGTTCTTTATCTGGGTTGGTATCTAGGTGTCTTAATCTCAGGTTGTTGTCTGATGTCACTGGTTCTCTGTCCAAATGATTCCCTTTTATATTTCTTGTAAGATTGCTCTAGTTTTTACAAATTCCTTTGATTTCTGTTTATTTAGGTATATCATAGTTTCACTGTCATATTTGATAGACAGTTTTGCTGGATATATGATACTTGGTTGCAATTCTTTTCTTTCAGGGTTTTATATATGTCATCCCATTGCCTTCTTGGCTGTATGGTTTCTGACAAGAAGTCAGAGCTTATTTTTATTGGTTACCCTTTGCAGGTGATATTTGGTTTTTCCTGAGCTGTTCTCACAATTCTTTCTTTGTCTTTGGTTTTAGAAAATTTGATTATGATATTTCTTGGTGACTTTTTGTGGGGGTCTATTCTATATGGAGTAGTTGAGCTTCTTGGGTGGAAGTCTTCTTGTTTTTCATGATATTAGGGAAGTTTTCTGCCAGCAATTCCTCAAAAATTCCCTCTGTGCATTTTTTTTTTTTTTGACTCTTCCTGTATGGCATTCAAATCCTGTGTAAATTATTTATCTTGATCGTGTCCCACATAACTCTTAGGCTTTCTTTTTTTGATTGTTCCTCAAGCAAATGAATATCAAGGGATTTGTCCTCTATTTCACTAGTTTTGTCTTCCATTAATTCAATTCTACTTCTATATCCTTCTGTTGAGTTATCTATTTCTTATATTCTATTGTTAATCTTCTGGATTTCCAGTTGCTGTTTTCGTATGGCTTCTAATTGTTCAATTTGTCATTTTGTTCTTGTGTTGTTTCCCTGAATTCTTCTATAGTTTTGTCTATATGTTCCTTGGATTTGTCTGTGTTTTCCTTGATCTATTTGAGGATCCCATAAATAAGTCTTTTGACTTCCTTGTCAGGTATTTCCATTAACATTTATTACTCAGGAAGCTTTTCTGCCCCTTTATTTTGCTGACTTGTTTGAACCATTTTATCCTGTTTCTTCTTATGATTTGATATTGTCTGCTGTCTCTGAAGAATCAAGTTTGATGTTAGCAGTTAGTGCATTCTCTAGAGGTCAGGGCAGAACTACCCCATATCTGCTGTGAGGGAGTGCTACTCAAATGGATGGGATGTGCCCGCCGAGTGTGGATGAATTGGCATCTCAGTAGATGTTGAGGTATCAAGGGGTTTCAGCACAAGGACAAACGGCCTGCAGGATCTGTTTAGGTGTGGAATGTGTGCTGTTGCAGCTGAGCGGACGATGGATGAGGGCACTAGAGTTTCCTGCTCTTCCTTGGCTTGGGTATAGGCTGTTGCCTGTTGAGATATAACTGGCATTGCTGTTGAGGTGATGTGTCTGCCTGGCCTATCACCGGGGTGTGGATGTGGGAGCATTTTCACTGGTCACTGTGTGGTGCTGTGTGTTTGCACTGCAGGATGCCTGGTGGTCAGGGTGAGGGTGTATGAGTCACTGGTCACCAGGTGGGTTGTACAGAAACTTGCACCAATGGCCTTGGGTGGGCGGGGCTGTGCAAGGGTGGTCAGAGCAAGCATGAGCCTCCAGTTTCAGTGGGGGGATGGTGGTGCAGGGGGCAAGGAGAAGAATGCCTTCAGCCATGGAGAGCACTCCCCTGACTGCTAGAGCAATGCAGGTGAGAGTGCACCACTGGTCTGTGGGCCCCTGGTGCCGGTGGTGGCAGGAAGAGGGTGTGCTGCCAGTCCATAGGCCCCTAGTATGGGTGGCTGGGGGGATAAGCCGGAGTCATTGGTCCAAGGGCCCCGAACATGAGGGAGTAGGTGGAAGAGGGGGCGCCATTGGTCCACAGGCCTCTGGTGAGTGTGGCTAGATGGAGAAGTGGCTGCCCACGGTCTGAGAGCCTCTGGCATGGGTGGCTGAGCAAAAGAGCAGATGCCACCAGTCTGTGGGCCCCCGGTGCAGGAGGCAGGATGGTGGGTGGTGCCACCGGTCTGCAAGTGGTTGCGGGAGGGTGGATAAGGGGGGGTTGGAGGATACCGCAGGCCTGTGGACCTCCAGCACAGGGGGCTGGAGGGGTGCAGTGTGTGTGGTGAGTACACTTAACTTTTGCAGGGTGGGGAGCAATCCTGCCTGGATCTGGATGTGGGTGCAGTGTTGCTCCTGCTTGGCAGTACCAGGTGATGGGGACATTGTCTGGGAACACTTCTTGCTTTGTCTCAATATGGCTGTGCTGGGCAGGTTTGGCTGGCAGAACACCTATGATCCATAATTCACAGTGTCCACTGTTTTTATACAGTCTCTCCTTCCACTTGGCACCCTGTCCTATTCTTCCACCATGTCTTTGATGCTCAGGGTTCCAAAGTTGTCATCTATATCTTATTCACTTGATTTCTTGGGTCTTTGTTGTAAAGAGGGCGTTATGAGGGGGTCTGACTACGCCGCCATCTTGGACCACCTCCTACACTTTTAAAGTTTTAAAATTCAAAATGGTCCCAATTTCTGCATACCTCCCCCAGAAAGAACATCCTCATTCTCTGGTATTCCCAAATAGAATATAATTTAAGGCAGTAGAAAGGATAAAATCTTGGAAACAATTTTGGTGGTGAACAAAACAATTTTTTTCTTCAGATTATATTGTCTTAAATGGTAACCTCATTGAGGGTAAATAAATATGGACTAATTTACTAATTTCACACCACCAGATAAACTACCAATGCTTGCTGAGGTGATTGTTGAGGGTGGATGTCTTAGTTACCTACTGCTGCTCTAACAAAAGCTAACAAAAGTGGGTGGCTTTAAGGAACAGAAATTCATTTTCTCACAGTCCTGGAGACTAAATGTCCAAGTCAGGGTCTCAGCTGTGTTGATTCCTTCTGCAGGCCTCTCTCTCAGTTTCTGGTGACTGCTGGCAGTCCTTGGTGTTTATTTATTTGTAGATAATCCTCACATGGCATCTGTGTTCCCTTGTATGTGTGTGTCTCTTTCTATTCTAGTCTTTTTATAAGACACTTCTGAGAAGGGATTAGGTTTAGGACGCACCCTACTCTGGTATGACTTAACATAACACAAGAAAATCCATATCCCCACAGAGGATCACATTCACAGATGCAGTGGTTAGGACTTCAACATGACTTTCTGGGGGACACAATTTAATCCATAGCAGAGGGGAAATATAGAATGAATAGTGGCAGAGGGAGAGAATGAGTACCAGTTGATGCCCTGTGGCTAACTGCAGTGAGATGGTCTACAGTTTGTCCCTCTTTTAAGTTTCTCCTGAGTAAGAGAAGCCAATGCGAAATGCAGAAAAGCTGTTCCCTGAACACGCATAGGGAAATAGAGCTGTGTGGTACAGGGTGAACTGTGGCAGCCACGTTGGTGCACTCCTCAGATCTCCCTCAAGAGAATCTGCTGTGGGGAGTACAGTTGACAGCCTCCAGCTCCACATCTTCAGGCACACTGCAGTATTCTTGCTAAGGCCATGCTTTCCCTGGGCTGTTCCCTGCCAATGACTGAGTACAGCCAGGGTACTAGAGCCAGGCCATTCCCATCCATTGTGGGCCTTCTCTAATAGGCAGTCTTTGCTCCAGACTCTAACGGCATGGCAGAGACTTTCTCAGAGCTACGGTGCAGTCTGAAGCTCTTCTTAGCAATCTTCCCTCCTTTAATTAAATTTTATTGCGGTAAAATATATAACAAAACAGTTTCCATTTCAACCATTTTTGTATATACAATTCAGTGACATTAATTACATTTACCTTGGTGTACAGCCATCATCATTATCCATTTCCAAATTTATCACCGGTACTAGAAACTCAGTATCCTCCTTCCTTCTTGCTCTTCTTTCACAGGTTTTAGACTTTAAATGTTCTATAAGGGTTTTCCTACCTTCTTCTGCTCCCTCCCCATTTTTCCATCACAGGATATATACATATATATATCCTAACAGAAGTGGGTGGCTTTAAGGAACAAAAATTCATTTTCTCACAGTTCTGGAGGCTAAAAGTCCAAGTTAGGGTCTCAGCTGTGTTGATTCCTTCTGTGTGTGTACATATATATATATGTACACACACACACACACACACGTGTATATGTATATGTACGTGTATATGTATGGGTATGTGTATACATATACATATATGTATAGCCATCACCTATCTCCTGTCAGTGGAGGCTTGTGTGTTGCTATGATGCTGAATATGTTTCAGCAGAACTTTCAGACTAAGACAGACCAGGAAGAAAGGCCTGGTGATCTGCTTGGTAAATCAACCAACAAAAGCTGTATGGTTCACAATGGTTTGATTGACAACTGGTTGGGCAGCATTTCTTTCCACTATGTCTATGGCCGTGAGTTGGGGGCCAACTTGACCGCAGCTAGCAACAACATACTCTCTCTGTCTCTCTCTCACACACACACAATCTCCACCATTAAAGTTTCTTTACTGATAAATACATTTAAAGATATTCTAGCTAATTTGTATATAACAGTATAATTCATCAAAATCCAATGTAAATGGAGGTCGACGCATAGTTGAAAAACATTTCAGAATATCATTTTCTGAGCTTAATGACTGCATGGATTTTGTTTAAATAGGAAAGAAATGAACAATTTGACCAGGGAAATGATAAAAACTTATTGGCATGCTGCTAGAAGTTAGTGTTAAGTACTTGCAGGCAGTAAAACGGACCAGCTAAACTTTACAGTGTAAAATCTTTCAATTTCTACTTGACCATGTTTATAAAGAGCAAACTCAGTATCTTAGTGAATTTGACCTCTAAATAAGATAGTTATTATTTTTTTAATCCGAAGAAGGTCCCCAGGCAAAGCAAACCACTCAAATCTCTGCTCCTCCCTAATATGGAGAGTGAAGGAGAGGAAAGCTTCCAGCTAGCCGCACGCTAATTTTAGAACTGCAGAGCCCAGGACACGAAGCCAACACAAGTCGTGCAAACACTGTGGGTCAACAGTGCCATGCCAGTTGCTTTGGAATGGGCCCAAACATGTGGCAGGTGAAAGCTGACAAGCTTTCCTTGCAAACATTTGTTTATTCTTTGTTACAATCTTTGTTCTAGTGAAGTAAAACAAGGTTGGCCAGAATTTTGGATCACTGTGCTTGCTTATTTATTTTTGTCTTTTTATTAGTTTTCTCACATTAAAACTTAAAGCATCCTCACTGAAGATAAAATTTCTACAATCCAGAAGTGGACAAAGGAAAAAATGAAAGTCCCTCTGTCCCTGTGTTCCTGCATCCCCTCTTCCTTCTCCTCCTTCCCTGTGGCTCACTTGCAGAGGTGACCACTGTTAGTCACTTGGAATGTAGTCTTCTAAATTCTTTTTCTATGCACACGAAAAGAGAATAGACTATTTTAAAAGAAAATTTATCACCACATGTACTTGAGATGACCAACACTTGTTACCAATCTCAAGCATCTGAGAAAGACGAAAGATAGGAGATGGTCTTATGCTTAGGACTGCCAGTTTGTGTGTTCTTGGGAGACTTCCATACCTAACCTGCCTCCAAAATTTAATTAATTAAAATTTAAATTTACATAGTGATATGTGGCTACTGACTACCATGTTAGATAGTGCAGGTCTAGGGAAAGTAATCTTTCTCCAGAGAAGATCTCATGGGAGAATTCCTCTGATGAAAGAGCCATTCTCTATGCTTAGTCAACCTGCATCTCCTTTAAGTGATCCAGTGCTGAGCCTTTGCACAACTGGGACTCTGCACACTATAACCCTATAGGAATAACTGGTGAACATAAAAAGTTCCACACTCGTTGGAAGTCAGGATGGAAAAGGAGAATTGGGTTGGTCACTAGTTGCTGTTTTCCTCTTGTTGTTGATAGTTACCATTAAGTTGGCTATGACTCATAATGACCCCACGTACAACAGAGAGAAATGTTACCCAGTCCTGCATCATCTTCATGATTGTTGTTATACTCGGGTCTATTGTTGAGGTCACTGTGTATTTTGAGTGTCTTTCAACCTAGTCTTTCAACCTAGGGGACTCATCTTCCAGCACTATGTAGGACAATATTCTTTTGTGATCCATGGGGTTAATTTTTGGAAGTAGATCACCAAGTATTTCTTCCTAGTCTATATGAGTCAGGAAGCTCTGCTGAAACTTGTCCACCATGGGTGACCCTGCTGGTTTTTGAAATACAGTGGCATAGCTTCCAGCATCATAGCAACACACAAGAAAGTATGACAAAGTGACAGATGGGTGGTAGGTTTTCCTTTTAGAATAAAATAAAATATAAGCTTTATACAACTATAGATTGGGAAATCAATTAAATCTATTTCTCTGCCTTTATGAGGGCAACCACATTTTTAAAAAAATCCTGTTAGATGCTCAGGTATTTATTGCTAAGACTCCTCCAAAGAAAGAAATTCCCAGCCAGCCTCAGTACTCTAGGCCAACATTTAATGGAACTCCCTCTACATTACTCATGGGGCATTTTAACTCTTGTCTACTTCCTTGGTTCTCACTGTGGAGCAGCTGGTCACTCATCTTGGATTCTGATTTAGAAAAGCCTCACTCAGTTTTCATACTAGTGTGAACTTCTCACATAACTAATCATAATCAATCATAAAAATGCTCACTTTGCCATTAGGGGCAGCGAGAAACTAGCTGGCTGGAAAGGTTGAAGATGCTACTGTGTGGTGACATGAGCTATCAGAAGCCTGCTCTTGAAACCAGGAAGGGTAAGATTTGTGATTGGTATAACACAGGCACTCCTCAGATCTGAGACTGGATATATATCGTTTTTTTTCCTTCATCTCTTCTCAGATTGTTTGCAGGGGCAAAGGATACTACACGCCGTCCCTAACTTACAACAAATTAGAGTTACAGCTAACCGCACTTAAGACTGTCTTTTTTTGGTGTATCTTATTGTTAGTAATATGTATTTGTGTATTTTTTTCTGTATGTATTAAAATATATCTGTAAGTTTATATGTACTGTTTCCAACCCCCAAAGACAAAGATTGGATTTGTAAAGATACTGATAATAAAAGGCAATAAAAATGAAAACTTAAAAAAAAAAAAAAGCCATTCTACTTACGTCAGAACCACTTATGATAGAGTCATCGGAACAGAACCCTGTAGTAAGTCGGGGACTACCTGTATTTGATACACACGGCTATTTTGAAGCTTCCAAACATCCTTCAGGCAGTACTCATATTTGAAGACAGTGGATACATGTGGTGGTTCTTTTGTTGCCCAAATAAAAATGAAACAATGAAAGCAAAAACCATATCAGTTTATACTCTTTCTATATATGTGTGCATCTATAAACGTACGTAGTACTATTTTGTGTTGTTTTAAAGAATGGAAACTTATTGTCTCATGGTTCTGGAGGCTTGAAATCCAAATTCAGAGTGTCTCCAGAGCTATGATCTCCTTCAGATTCTGGCAGCCCTTGGCATCTCTTGATGTTTGTTGGCTTGTAGACAGATCCTCACATGTTGTCTTCCCCCTGTGTGTGACTCTCCGTGTCTGTCCTTCTCTTTTCTAAAATGCCACTAAAGAAGGATTAGGGTTAGGATGCACCCTACTCTGGTATGGCTTCATTTATTTAACTGATAACATCTGCAAAAAAAAAAAACCTATTTCCCTAAACAAGGTCTCCTTCGCAGGTACAAAGGTTATGATTTCAATATATCATTTTTGTGTGACACAATTCAATCCATAACATGATTAAGTTTTGTGTTTTTAGCTGAATTCTCATGGTAATCTTATTATTATGGTCTTAGATTATGTTATATAATCTATATCCTTTGTTTCATCTTCCCAATCAAAGCATAAACCCCAATGAGAACACGAAATGGGAAAACCTAGAGGTCAGTCTTCTAAACAACCTCATGACTCTGGGGCAAGTTGTTTTTTTCTTTCTGGACCTCAGTTTCCTCATTTGGAAAATGAATGGGTATCACTAAGGTCCTTACCAGACCTCAGAGTTTTCAGAGTCTATATTCGGTAGGATCTCGAGCAGTGTTGGAGCAAAGAAAACACTCAATACATACTTACTGATTGAAACGGGGCCAAGGTAACAAGATGCACTTTTTAAATGCTGTTCTCTGAATGCCAGAACAAATTGTTCCCACAAAGGAGTGTAAGAGTCAAATACTAATACAAAGCTTTTGGGAAACCTTAAAACAACAGGGGGAAGTTCCCCAAAGCAGAAATTGGCTAGATTTACATAGGAATAATCCGAGTAAATTGCACAATTTTGTAGGAACCAGATTTTTAAAATGTTAACAGAAGGAAAGATTCTACTTTCAAGAGACATGAAACAGCAGGCAAGAGCCAGTTGTTGCTCAGAGCGAAATAATGTGGGAAGTCAACAGGCTCTAAACATTTTCTTTCTTATGAAAGTTCTGCTCTTGTTAGAGATATTTAAAAACAGGACAGAATGCTATCATTCTGACTAGTAGACAAAATGCTCTGATATCTTCACCTAAAAGTTCTCTTCCTTGACCCTGCATTCTTCTCTAATTATTCTCAGGTGGCTAGTTGCATCACCCTCTTCCATATTGTATCTCCTCATCCCTGAAAGAGGAGGGGTCTTTTGGTATAATATGCGTCCAAGTCTTTTATAGATGCCATAAAGAAGCTGTATTAGTTACCTAGGGCTGCCATAACACAAATACCACCAGTGGTTGGCTTTAAAGAACAGAAATTTATTTTCTCATAGTTCTGGAGGTTACAAACCCAAGTCAGGGCCTTGGCCATGTCGATTGCTTCTGTGGACCTCTCTTCTAGTCTGGTGTCTGCCAGGGATCCTTTGCTTATAGATGATCCCCATGTCACCTGTCTTCTCCTGTGTATGTGTCCATATCTATACTTCTCTTTATATAACTCAGAAGTTACTAGGCTTAGGATCCACCCTATGACCTCAACTGACTGATTGTGTTACATTAGATTACATTGTGGAAAATCATTACATTACATTATGGAAACTGTGCTACTCAACGCCAACCGATTTAATCACATGTAATTACATCACGACAGTAACTAGAGTAGTGTTTGGCCAAACAACTGGGAACCATAGCCTAGTCAAGTTGACACATAAAATTAATCACCACAGAAACCTTCAGTCGTAAGGATGCACCATGCTCCTCCCGGGTTGCACTGATTGGAATCAACACTCTAGAGGAAAAACAAAGAGGTACAAAAGGGAAGAGGAAAGGAGAGAGAAAGGTCAAATTTGAGATACTAATGTGATCATCCAGACTACAGAACATTTCCAACCGTGGTTGAAACTGCTGGTTTCTCCTAACATTTATTCTCCCCTTCTAAACAGGAATTTCAGCTAGGCACATGGATGTTTAGCCAAAGAATCTATTTTCCAGCCTGCTTTGCAATTAAGTAACTTAGCCATGTAACTAGGTTCTAGCCTATGGAATTTGAGTGGAAGTGATGTGTGCAAACTTCTGGCCATGCTCTTGTGGGGGAAAAAAGTGCTCTTCCCCTTTTTCGTTTCTGCTTCCTGGCTGGAATGTGGTTGTTATAGCGGGAGCTAGAGCAACTACCTTGGGCCATGAGATAGAAGTCACATGTTGAGAATGACAGGACAACAAGATAGAAGGAGCCTGGGCTCTTGGTGGTTGTGAAGCTGCTATACCAGCCCTGGACCACCTTTCTGAACTTCTACCTGGAACTGCAAAATTTCTCTTAAGTCACTGTTATTTTATGGTCTTTATTTAGAAGCACTGAAACTTGTATGTAAACTCATACAGCAACCTTCCTGGGTAAAAAGGATTATTGACAAAGTGAGATATTCCTATGTTGTATTTTTATAATCAGTTACAACTAGAATATTCCTTAGAAGCGAGGATGGCAAGTCTTCGATTTGCTTACTTTGGGCATATCACCAGAAAAGACCAACCACTAGAAAAGAACATCATGTTTTGTAAAGTAGAGGGCCAACAAAAACGAGGGAAACCCTCAATGAAATGGACTGACATGATAGCCTCAAAATGGACTCAAACATAACAATAATCAAGAAGATCACACGGGAGGACTGGACACCATTTAATTCTGTTGTACATAAGGTTGTCATGAGTCAGAGCCTACTCAATGGCAACTAACAACATAATGTTTTACTTAACTGTAGGATAATGTCAATTAATAATTCATCCATAGTGAAGTAAATAATTTTCAAAAATACACTTTTTATTTTACAATCCAATAAAGATCCCTAACTGGGTATTATTGCATAAACAATCATTTGAGCCAAGATGATCTCCACTGAAATATATGCACTCCAAACTGGTATTCCTACAAAAATGTTCTGGTTCTTCTTTGTAGCTACCTGCTCTTTCATCTTCCATTAGATAGAAAGAAAAATGTTACTGGGAATTCAGAATGTCTACCTGGAAGAGGGACTGGTACCCATTGTATCTGTGGTGCTTCTGAACTGTAGGCTCATGTATCTTTAAGAAATTAATCAGAGAGATGAAAATAATAATCTGTTGTTGTTGTTAGGTGCTGTCCATTTGGTTCTGACTCATGGTGACCTTTGTACAACAGAATGAAACGCTGCCAGGTCCTGTGCCATCCTCATAATCGTTGTTATGCTTGAGCCCATT
>NW_004444037.1:6745547-6772298 GCF_000243295.1 Trichechus manatus latirostris | reverse complement strand
TCATTTTGGTCTTTTCTTTCCTGTCCCTTTAATGAACTCTTGCTTTCTTCATGTATGATGTCCTTGATGTCATTTCACAACTCATCTGGTCTTTGATAATTAGTGTTCAATGTGTCAAATCTATTCTTGAGATAGTCTCTAAATTCAAGTGTGATATACTCAAGGTTATACTTTGGCTCTGGTGGACTTGTTTTAATTTTCTTCAGCTTCTGCTTGAACTTATATATGAGCAACTGATAGTCTGTTCTGCAGTTTTTGTCAGAAAAAAATATTATGGAAAGGATTTTGTGGTGATTTAAATTCATTATACTGATTGGTTATTATTTGTAATGAACTCAGGGTTTAAATCAGTTCCTCTCTTCCCTTACACTGTGTAGACACAGACTCTAAAATTTATCCTCAGCATTTCTTAAAAGTAACAAAGTTAATATTATTGAAATAACTTTTTGGAGCTGACAGAAGGGATATGTTGAGATAATTTATATTCTGGTGTATAGAAACCTCTCCTATCTCACAGTTCTGAAGAATGGCTCAGCGGCTTGTGGAATATCTATACAGTGCACATGTGTGTATATACAATACACTTACAGACTCCATATGCTATTTGTCTTCCACCTCTCAAAAATCCTCTTCAGAATTGGGGCTACCTCCACATTAGCTTATTTCCTGTGACATTTGCTATTTCTCTGCATCTGGCCAAGCTCTTTTCCTCTCAGTTTACAATAACCATCCCACCCGTTAAAAATATATGGATAGCCACCCCCCTCCAACTGTTAACACTACTCTTAAAATGGATGGCATTGTCTTTGCTGAATATTTTAAGGACTCAAGAAATCAAATATAGACTTTAAATTTGTCAGTCCTGTAGTGTGGGAACCTGACCTCTGAAATACAAGCCATCTCTTATCCCTGCATCTCAAACAAATTCCCTTTCTACAGCATTTTTTTTAAAAAACACATGGTTATTGAGCATCTATTGTGTGCCAGATGTGGTATTAGCCGCTTCTGCATACACTGTCTCAATTAATACTTGTGAAGCAGATTCTGTTGGTACTGTCTATCCAATATCACAAACTCCCTTTTTCCTTACTAATGTTGTTATTAGGTGCCATCGAATCAGTTCCAACTCTTAGTGACCCTATGTACAACAGAACAAAACACTGCCTAGTACTGCACCATTCTCACAATTGTTATTATGTTTGATTCCATTGTTGCAGCCACTGTGTCAATCCATCTGGTTGAGAGTCTTCCTCTTTTTCACTGACCCTCTACTTTACCAAGCATGATGTCCTTCTCCAGGGACTGGTCCCTCCTGATAACACGTCCAAACTACAAGAGACGAAGTCTTGCTATCCTGCCTTCTAAGGAGGATTCTGGCTGTACTTCTTCCAAGACAGATTTGTTTGTTCTTCTGGCAGTCCATGGTATATTAAATATTCTTCACCAACACTATAATTCAAAGGCATCAATTGTTCTTCAGTCTTCCTTACTCATTGTTCAGCTTTTGAATGCATATGAGGTGATTGAAAATACCATGGCTTGGGTCAGGCGCACCTTAGTCCTCAAAGTGACATCTGTGCTTTTTAACATTTTAAAGTGGTCTTTTGCAACAGATTTACCCAATGGAATGCATGGTTTGATTTCCTGACTGCTGCTTCTATGGGCTGATTGTGGTTGCAAGCAAAATGAAATCCTTGACAATTTTAATCTTTTCTCCATTTATCATGATGGCGCTTCATGATATAGTCTTCCTCATATAGTCTGGCTTCTCGGGTTATTTGCTCAACATCCAGATTGAATAAGTATGGTGAAAGGATACAACCCTGAGCCATGCATTTTCTGATTTTAAACCATTTAATATCTCTTGTTTTGTTTGAACAAAACATTGAATATCCCTTGTTTGTTTTGCTTGCCTCTTGGTCTATGTATAAGTTCCTCATGTGCACAGTTAGGTGTTCTGGAATTCCTGTTCTTCGCAAGGTTGTACATAATTTGTTATGATCTACATAGTTGAAGGCCTTTGCATAGTCTATAAAACACAGGTACACATCTTTCTGGTATTCTCTGCTTTCAGCTAGGATCCATCTGACATAAGCAATGATATCCCTGGTTCCATATCCTCTTCTGAATCTGGCTTGAATTTCTGGAAGTTCCTTGTGGATGAACTTCTGCAGCCGTTTTTGAATTATCTTCATCGAAATTTTACTGGCATGTGATATTGCTCAATAATTTCTGCATTCTGTTGGATCACCTTTCTTTAGGATAGGCACAAATCTCTTCCAGTCAGTCGGTCAGGTAGCTGTCTTCCAACTTTTTTGGCACAGACTAGTAAGCACTTTGTGAATTGCATCTGTTTGTTGAAACATCTCAACTGGTTTTCCGTCAATTCCTGAAGCCTTGTTTTTCACTGATGCCTTCAGTGCAGCTTCGGCTTCTTCTTTCAGTACCGTTGGTTCTTGATCATATGCTTCCTCCGGAAATGGCTGAATGTCAACCAATTCTTTTTGGTACAGAGACTCTGTGTATTTCTTCCATCTTCATTTGATGCTTCCTGCGCTGTTCAATATTTTGTCCATATAATCCTTCAATATTGCAACTCGAGGCTTGTGCTTTTTCTTCAGGTCTTTCAGCTTGAGAAAATCCGAGAGTATTCTTCTCTCTTGGTTTTCTAACTCCAAGTCTGTGTACATTTTGTTATAGTAGTTCAGTTTGTCTTCTCTAGCTGCCGTTTGAAATCTTCGGTTCAGCTCCTTTACATAATCATTTCTTCCTTTTGCTTTAGCTACTCTACAGTTGAGAGTAAGTTTCAGAAACTCTTCTGACAGCCATTTTGGTCTTTTCTTTCCTGTCCTTTTAATGAACTCTTGCTTTCTTCATGTATGATGTCCTTGATGTCATTCCACAACTCGTCTGGTCTTTGGTCATTAGTGTTTAACGTGTCAAATCTATTCTTGAGATGATCTCTAAATTCATGTGAGGTATACTCAAGGTCATACTTTGGCTCTTGTAGACTTGTTTGATTTTCTTCAGCTTCAACTTCAACTTGCACACGAGCAATTGACGGTCTGTTCCACAGTAGGTGCTGACCTTATTCTGACTGATGATATTGAGCTTATCCATTTTCTCTTTCCACAGGTAAAGTCTATTTGATTCCTGTGTATTCCATCCAGTGAGGTCCACGTGTATTGTCACCATTTATGCTGTTGAAAAAAGGTATCTGCAATGAATAAGTCATTGGTCTTGCAAAATTCTGTCATACGACCCCTGGTGTCATTTCTATCACCAAAGCTGTATTGTTTAACTATGAATCCTTCTTGTCTGTTTCCAACTTTTGCATTCCAATCACCAGTAATTATCAATGCATCTTGATTTCATGTTTGATCAATTTTAGACTGTAGAAGTTGATAAAATCTTCAGCTTCTCCATCACTTATCTGTCAGTTTGTTGTACTGTGGTAGTTTGCATGTTGCTGTGATGCTGGAAGCTGCACCACTGATACTTCAGATACCAACAGGGTCACTCATGAACTTCCTCCTTCTCTCCACTCTGCACTTTTTTCATAACCTGACCTATGGATCTTGGGACACAAGCCTGCAGAAGTTTCCAGCCTGCCACTTGACCTATAGATTTTGGACTTGCTGGCCCCCACAGTCATGTGAGCTAACCCTTTGAAGCAAATCTCTCTATATGTCTATATAAATAGATCTCACTGGTCTGTTTCTCTAAAGAACCCTGACTAAGACCACTTACTTTCCCACCTTCTCTTGCTAATAGAGGTGACTGTGACCAACTGGCCAATGAACGTAGTAGAAGAGTACTAACTGACAGGGATGATTCTGGATCTGCATTTACTTTCCTAATAAAGGGGACAGAGACAATCTACACCCCTTCTTCCTGCCTGGAATCCAGATGTGAGTGGCTGGAGCTGGAGCAACTGTCTTACAATGGTGAAGATGTTAGCTTTATTTAGCTGCTGAACCTATGTCATCATCTTTTTCCAGGCTTCATATTATGTGAGAAAAAGAAATGTCTCTTTGTTTAAGCCAGTAGAGTCAGATTTTCTGTTATTTGCAGTAATATAATCCTAATTGATACAACTCACAATGATACTGAGGTTAGTTTTAATCCCACTCAGTCTTCTTGCCTTCTTTTCCTCCCCTTTACTGTATTATCAATCTATTTGTTTTTTCCTCTCAGCTCTGTTTATCCTGATTTATTTCCCAACCAGTGTTTCTTCTTGATTCCATTTCATTTTGGAGTTTTTTTCTCTACCTTTATTTATTCCTGGAGTCCATTCAGGCCTGTACGTCCACTGTATAATGAAATCTGACTCAGCCCAGAAAAAATGGCTATGTGGCTTCTGTGTCCTTGTGGCTATCCTTTCTTACATCACCCCAACACACACACACAAACACGCACACACATACAAATAGAAAGGAAGATGAAGACATAAGATTTGTCTTAGATCTTTAAAAATATTCTATGAAGAGTAGTGATTTCCATGCCCTATAAGTGCCCTTGCAATTTTGCTGTAGGTTGCCTACCTCATCGTCATTCCCTTTTTCTTCCTTCCTAGCAGAAGCCTGATATTTTTCAGTGTACAGGCAGAGCTGTTTGTGCTTATAGAATGAAAGCCCCCTCCCTAGCCACAAGGAATGACCCTGTAACTGCTCAAAATAACATACTAATTTCATTCCCCCTTGCCTATGAATGGTCATGCCTGCAGTCTACCTTTTCCAGTAAATCCTTTAACAAATTTATTATAGCTATTTTAAAAACCCTTTCTGATAGTTCCAGCATGTTTAAAGTCTTGTGTTGTTGATTATCTCTTGACAGTGGGTCTTTTTTTTCCCCCTTGTTTTCTTACATGTCTCATAACAGCAACAACAGCAAAAAAAACCCAACCCAACCGATTGCCAACAAGTCAATTCCAACTCATAGTGACCCTGTAGGACAGAGTAGAACTGCCCCATAGGGTTTCCAAGGAGCAGCTGGTGGATTTGAACTGCCAACCTTTTGGTTAGGAGCTAAACACTTAACCACTGCACCACCAGGGCATGTCTTATAGTCTTTTATTAAATGCTGAACATTGTGTTTGAAAAACAATAGAAGCTAAAGTAAATCGTATTCACCTGTAGAAACGGGCATGCCTCTTCTGTCAGACCAATAGTATAGGGGAGGTAGGTCAGTCTAGTTAGTAGTTGAGCTAAGTTTGGGGTTTGTACCCATTCCAAAGAAGGGATATCCAACAGAATGTAGAAATTATTGAATAATATCATTAATATCACACACAAGTAAAATTTTGCTGAAGATCATTCAAAAGCAGTTGCAGCAGTACATTGACAGGGAACTGCCACAAATTTAAGCTGCATTCAGAAGAGGACCTGGAACCAGAGATATCGTTGCTGATGTCAGATGGATCCTGGCTGAAAGCAGAGAATACCAGAAAGATGTTTACCTGTGTTTTACTGACTGTACAAAGACATTTGACTGTGTGGATCATAGCAAATTATGGATAATGGTTCGAAGAATGGGAATTCCAGAACACTTCATTGTGCTCATGAGGAACTTGTACTTAGACCAAGAGGCAGTCAGTCGTTCAAAGAGAACAAGGGGATACTTCGTGGTTTAAAGTCAGGAAGGGTGTGCGCCAGGGTTGTATCCTTTCACCATACTTAATCTGGATGCTGAGCAAATAATCTGAGAAGGTGGACTATATGAAGAATGAGATATCAGAACTGTAGGAAGACTCATTAACAACCCGCAATATGCAGATGACACAACCTTGCTTGCTGAAAGTGAAGAAAACCTGAAGCACTTACTGATGAAGATCAAAGACTACAGACTTCAGTATGGGCTACACCTCAACATAAAGAAAACAAAAATCCTTACAACTGGACCAATAAGCACCAACATGATAAATGGAGAAAAGATTGAAGTTGTCAAGGATTTCATTTTGCTTAGATCCACAATCAATGCCAGTGAAAGCAGCAGTCAAGAAATCAGAGGACGCATTGCATTGGGCAAATCTGCTGCAAGAGATCTCTTTGAAGTGTTAAAAAGCAATGATATCACTTTAAGGACTAAGGTGACCCTGACCCAAGCCATGGTATTTTCAATCACCTCATATGCATATGAAAGCTGGACAGTGAATGAGGAAGACTGAAGAATTGATGCCTTTGAATTATGGTGTTGGCAAAGAATATTGAATTTACCATGGACTGCCAGAAGAACGAACAAATCTGTCTTGGAAGAAGTATAGTCATAATGCTCATGAGAAGCAAGGATAGCCAGACTTCATCTCACATAGTTTGGACATGTTATCAGGAGAGACCCGTCCCTGGAGAAGGACACCATGCTTGGTAACGCAGAGGGTCAGAGAAAAAGAGGAAGACCCTCAAGGAGATGGGTTGACAGTGTGGCTGCAACAGTGGGCTCAAACATAGCAACAATTGTGAGGAAATGTGGTAGGACATGGCAGCGTTTCATTCTGTTGTACTTAGGGTCTCAGTGAATTAGAATTGACTCTATGGCACCTAACAACAACAACAACAACAGCATCATTACCTTCAGAACACCAATCTTCAAATTCCTCTAGTGGTGTTCTGGCTTTACCTTTTGCTTAGTGGCAGATCTTGGGTACTGGAGGAATTTTTTCTGTATTTCTGCTCTACTCTCAGATTTCAACTGCCTTGCATGCCTGGGCCATAGAGGGATTCTCTTTCCATGTCTTGCCCCTTCTCCTGCAGTAGACTGATTTTTCTTGTTACTTGGTGCTCGGCTTCTGATTGAGAATTGCATTCTCAATTTTCCTGGTCCAGCCTCAGTCTTAGGCAGGGACTGTACACCCTGGCCTTGGATGTAGGGCCTTGCAGCATTCCTGCTCTTCTCCACTATCCACCATGGCAGCCAAACTCTGTCTCATACATGAGGGATATGCTTCATAGTTCAACCACGTATACGAGGCTAATGGGCACACAGCCCAAAAGTAAAAATGAGAAGGCAGGGAAGGACAGGAAAACTGGATGAATGGAAACAGGGAAACTGGGGTGGAGAAGGAGAGAGTGTTGACACGTCCTGGGGTTGGCAACCAATGTCACAAAACAATTTGTGTATTAACTGTTTAATGAGAAACTAATTTGCTCTGTAAACTTTCACCTAAATCACAATAAAAAAAAAAAAAAGACAAAAAAAGTTAACAAAAACTCTGTCTCATATTGGTGTGTACTCTAGGGCAGGAGAGATATTCCCGTCCCTTCTGCAGCAGTAGCAGACCTCTGCCTTATACTGATGCAGGATCTTGAGTCCAAGAGGTCTTCTTTTCCCTCCCCTAGGGGCTGACAGTTTTTGCTTCTACCCTTCCCCCGAAAGCAATGGATTTTTGCCTGGTTCCTGGGAGCAAGAAGGGAGCTTTTTAACCCCTCACCCAGAAGCAGATGAGTTTTGTTTCTACCCCTCCTGCCAGAGCTCTCGATATGGGAAGTTTTTGCTGAATTTCCTCCAGTGGCGTAAGGCTTTTGCTTTGTATGACACAAGGGTTGGGAGAAGTGTACTGTGTTTTTTCTTTTCCCCCAGTGGCATCTGATCATTTCCTATGCACCTGGGCCACTAAGGGTACTCATTCTGGTTTTCTGTCCTGCCCTCAATCTTTGTGAGCACCTCTTGGAAGCCCATGGAGAAGAGCTTGCTAGTGAGAACTCCCTTTGTATCTATAGCTCCTAATTCTACTAAACAGTTACGTTTGCCCACACTAAGTCTTTAGGAATTTGTTAAAATTCTAGATCTTTTCTTCTTACTTCTATGGCAGCCACCTCTTTTTCCTGTGCTTTGCCAAAGGGGAAACAGTCTGTGTATCTCATTTCTTCTAGGAAGGTCTCATCACTTTTTGGAATTCCATTTCCTTGATTGCCTTGAGACCTCAGCTCTCTGATGGGCTCAAGAAAAGTTATAATACTGTAGATTACTTGGATTTTTTTCATTGTAAGAACAATGTACTATTTGTGGCTTTCTATATCCTAAGTACAAGCAGAACTTCGAGAAATGTTATTGGTTTTAAATTAAAAATTTGTCCAAAATCTGACTACTTTTCACCAGCTTTAGTGCTCCCACCCTGCTCTCATCCACCATCATCTCTCAGCTGTATTTAATGAAAAAGTCTTCTAACTAGAATCCCTGATTTATCTTTACTTTTCATGCAGTCTTTTCTCAACATGTCAGCCAGAACTATCTTTTAAAGACATAAATCAGACCATGACATCTTTTGCTCAAAATGTTCCAACAGTTCTCCATTTCACTTAAAGTAAAAATCAATGTCGTGGAGTCCCTGGGTGGCACAAACATTTAAGCACTCAGCTGCTAACCGAAAGGTTGGCGGTTTGAATCCACCCAAAGGTATCTTGGAAGAAAGGTCACAGCTATTGGGGGAAAAAAAATCAAAGTCCTTTAGCTGCCCTACAAAGACTTACATTATCTGACCTCATTTCCTATTACTCTCTCCCTCTTTCATTCTGCTCCAGTCACTGTAGCCTGCTTGCTGTACCTTAAACATGTCAGATATGTTCTAGCCTTAAGGCTTTGCAATGGCTGTTCTTTCTCCCTGGAACTCTCTTCCCCATTACCTGCATGACCCTCCCTTCACTTTCAAGTTTTTGCTTAAAAGACTACCCTGACCGCTCTATTTAAAATTGCTGCCGATCCCCTTGTCCCCTCTAATCAATTCCAACCCTGTTTACCTTGATCTGCTTTTTCTTTTTCATAGCACACTTATCATCTTCTAACATACTATGCCATTTACTTATTTATTAAATCTTTTTGTTGATTTTCTATCTCTCTCTGCTAAACTGTAAACTCTAAAAGTAGAGGAACCCTTATCTGTTTTATTTCCTAAGTACTTAGAACCACACCTAGAATATAGTAGGTGCTCATATAAATATTTGTTCAATAAATGAGTACATGTTCATGGCAGCATTATTTGCGGATTTGGTTGCTGTAGGCAAGCTGGGTATCCATCACAGGGACAATGGATGAGTAAAATGTTGAGGATGCACACCACGAGGTCTATAACACCATGCAATATGCAAAAATCAAAATGAATACGTACAAAAGAACATCACTTATTTTTCAAGTACAAATACACGCAGAACTATATATTAAACACATTAGAATGGGTGGTGGTGGGAAAGGGCAATGGGAGCGTGGAGGAGAGATAAAAGAAGTAAAGAAGGAAGAAAAATGGAAGGAAGGAAGAAAAATGGAAGGAAGGAAAAGAATGGAAGGGACTTTCCAAGGATTGACGAATGCAAATTAATTCAACGCTCGACATTATAAGTTAAAAAAAAAGCACTTCAGAACTTTTACTAACTCAGATGGCTCTTCCCCTCCATGAATCAGAACAGAGACGGTTTACCGTGATTTCATTCCCTCAGGTGGGGAACCTGTGGTTCAGGCTGAGTAAATGATACAAGAGCTAAGACAGAAGAAAGGACCCAGGATCATAATGCTCTGTGCCTTTTTAAGGGGTGCAATACCCCTTGTCTGTAAGTGATTTATTGCATAGCTGCATAGCTGACTCAGCCAGCTCTGCAATTGATTTCTGAAGTTCTTCAGCTTGTCCAAAGGCTGATAGATTTTTCTGTTTCTAGAATTAACTGTTTCTCTCCCTTTCACATCTTCTACGAATAAAGTGTTTTCAATCCAAGGACAAGGTTTTCATTTAACCTTCTTTCTAGCTGCTTAAACCAGTGAACAGGCTTTTGAGAGTTTCTGAAGTTACGTGCATACAGAAAACAATGGACAACTGAATAAAACAAATCCCAAGGTAAAGAGGCCAGTCATAAGAGCCATTGAATGGAAGAGGCTCACTCCCATGTGGTTCATATATTCTGGAGTTTTCCTGCAATAGAGCTCTGCATTTCTCTGAGCAGGAGACACACAAGCGTCTATCATGAAACTCTCCTATTCTGACCTGCAGTGACAAACGTTTTATTCCTAATTGCACCGAGCAGTTCCTTACCTTGTCTATCTGTTTGGGTATCTGTGTTTTACATTATTATTATTTTTTACTACCCCAAACCTAAAAAGAAGTAATTTATCACTTTCCCTAAAGAAATGCTTTAAATGAGAGGTGGTTAGAGAAGTAAAAGTAGCCTCTGTTGCTCAGGAAATGACTGCCTCACTTTGGGCAATGTCTTAGTTACCTAGTGCTGGCCATAACAAAATATACCACAAGTGGGTGGCTTTAAAGAACAGAAATTTATTTGCTCACGGTTTGGGAGGCTTGAAGTCTGAATACAGGGTGTGGCTCCAGGGGAAGGTTTTTCCTTGTCTATTTCAGCTTCTAGTAGCTGGCAATCCCTGGAGTTGCTGGTCTAATAGATGCATCTGTCTCTGTTGACTGTCTTCCTCTTCCACTTGAGTGTGTGTCTATTCTGCTCTTTTTGTAACTCAGGAGTATTTAGGTTTTGGACCCACTCTACTCTGGTATAACATTGACTTCATTAACATAACACAAGAAAACCCCTGTTTCCAAACAGAATCACACCCACAGGTATTCCAGGATTCCAATATATATTTAATGTGGGACACAATTCAATCCATAATAGACAGAGTTCTTACAAGCTAGTACGAAAACTTCATTGAAGGCATGTTGAGGGTTGAGAAATAGGTCTGTATGCTTAGAGATAACCAGAAAGGTCGCTGGTGAGCTCTTCTAGTAGATTGGGGAGCTGAGTTAGGGTTAGCTTAAAGGACTCTGAGCATGACACTGGTAAGACAAAACACATTCATTCAAAGAGAATAGAGCTGAAAGGTCTCCAGCAATTCTCCTACCTCACACAGTGCTTACAAAGCAACTTTTCCCTAGGTTTTCAGGATAAATGGGCCAGAAGCATATAGATTATATTTTCCCAGAAACTCAAATGTCCGTAACAATGAAGTGGAAAACTGCTCTGAAAATCACACTAACAGTTATATATTATAAACATATATTATATATATATATATATATTAGGTCTCCAAAACTTCCAAATGCATTTTAAGCTCTTTTGTTGATTCTATAATCTTATTAAATTTATAAATATGTATGTGTTTTTGGAGCCTTGGTAGCGCTGTGGTTAAGAGCTTGGCTGCTAACCAAAAGTTCAGCAATTCGAATCCAGCCACTCTGTGGAAACCCTATGGAGCAGTTCTACTCTGTCCTATGGGGTCGCTATGAGTCAGAATTGACAGCAACGGGCTTGGTTTCGTTTTGTTTTTTTATGTTTTTACTGCTAATAATAATAAATAGTAGGTTTTCGACCTCCCGAGACTAATTTCCCTCAACTTAGCAGGCCTGGCCAATGCCCAGGGCACCTGCTGCCTGGGGAGAATTTCTAGGAACTGCAGGTTATTGCTGGAGGCGTCTTCTTCCTGCTCCCATGACCTTCTCTCCCCTCCCTGGCTCTCCAGTAAGAGCACAATATGTGCAGCTTACAACAGAGGGAGAATTTCTGAAGAGAGAGGAAGTGAGGGAAGGAGTCATTCATTCGTTCAAAACCATTTGTTCATGCATTCATTTATTCATCCAACAAATTGTTATTGAACACTTAGTGTGTATTGGCACTTATCAAGGTGCTGGTCATTTCATCTTTGGTGTGATGTGTACTAACTAATATCAGACTGCCTGGTGACAATGCAACTAATGTCCCTTTTACCTGTGGCTTTTCCCTTGGAGCTCCTCTGCACAGCCCTGTCCTCCCAGAACTAGGAGCCAGGAGTCCCAGTGATGTTCCAGAAAGCAAAAATTCTATCTGGGAGATAAGCCCTAGAGATCCTTTTAACAGCTTCCCTAAAAGACCACGATAAAGAACCTACATCCTAATTTGATTCACCACCATTTTGTCAGTTTGTTGTACTGTGGTGGCTTGCTATTACGCTGGAAGTTATGCCGCTGGTATTTCAGATACCATCAGGGTCACCATGGTGGACAGGTTTCAGCGAGGCTTCCAGACTAAGACTAGGAAGAAAGGCCTCGTGATCTAATCTACTTACGAAAATTAGCCAATGAAAACCCTCTGGATCACAACAGAACATTGTTGGATATAGTGCTGGAAGAGAACCCGCTAGGTTGGAAGGCACTCAAAATACGCAGTGGCCACAACACATCGTGAAGATGGTGCAGGACCTGTGCAATGTTTCCTTCTGTTGTATGTGGGGTCACTATGAGTTAGAGCTGACTGATGGTAACTAAAACAACAATTTGATTCAGAAAATTAATGGGCTGCATGGAGTTCCCATTCCTCTTCTAAGACAGGAGATATAAGCATGTAGCCTCAAAACAGTATTACCTCAAGGGGCCAAGGCTACTGTCCCTTTTTTTTTTCTTTTTTCTTTTGCATTAAGTAGAATATGATTTGAATATGATTCTCTTTTTCTCTAATGAACTAATTGTTGTAATTTGGTCTGAGGGTGCCAAGGTGAGTTTAACAAAATCAATACGTCACCTAATTCTGAATTTTATTTTCATATTTCCTTAGGCAGTGTTAAACATTTGTATCACGTTCATAAAATCGGAGAAACTTAGAGTTGAAAATGTCTTTAGCAATCAGCTCCTTTAACCTTTACATGTAACCAAGGAAACAGAAACCCTGAGAGGAGCTTATTCAAGTTAGCAGCCAAGCTCACACTTCCTAGTAGCACCTCACCAGGCATGTGCTACTAAGTGATGGAGCTGAGACTGGAATGCAGGGGGTCTGAGTCTGCCTGTGCTCTTAACCATAGTGCAATATTCCGTAGTGGTAGAACTGAGATTTGCACCCAGGCCTCGTTAACCCTGGTCCAGTGTTTTTCCTCTACCCTGCCCAGCTTTGATCTTGCCTTACTCTATCAACACTATACAGAATGATCTCTGTAAAGTACAATCCTAACCATAATATGTTCCTGCTTATAAACGTACAATCATTTTCTCTTGCCTACCAAGGTCAGTATATATTTCTTACCTGGCATTCAAGGCCCATGACAAAAATTTCTGGTCTTGTTTCTTAGAGTTCCTTTGTGTGCTTTACCAAATTCTTTAGCCAAACTTGGCTACAAGCTCTTCTGTAAAAGAGGCCCACCACCTTCTGCCTTTGCCCAAGCTGTTTCCCGTAACTGGAACACCCTTCCTCCCGTTGCTTTAGGATAGTCTGAATTCTTTCTCTATGTATTTTTTCTCTTGGTCTTCTAACAGATGTAATTTTCTATGCCAGAGGCTGCTGATTGCCTACCATTATCCATTCTCCATTTCTTCTTTTAGAAATAGAATTCCTGAATTTTAGCTGGGTACATGGCTCCCTGGAATGAAGACATTTCCCAGCTTCCCTCATGGCTGGGTGTGACCATATGATCAGTTCTGGCCAATGGTCTATAAGCAAAAGCAATACGTGCAAAGTCTGGGTCACATCTAAGAGAAACAAGGGTGTCCTGCCTTCTTCTCCCTCTTCCTTCTGGATGAGATGCAGACCTGGTGGATGTGATGGGGAGCAATGTCATCTTCAACCATGTAGATAAAGGCAATGCCAGAAGGGATGGCAGAGTGAAGAGTTAGATGGAACCTGGTCCCTAACACAACAGAGCTGTCCTATCAGCCCTGGACGGCCCATGCTCAGACATTACGTAAGGGAGAAAAATTTTCCATCTTGTTTACACCACTGTATTTTTTTATTTTTTAAATTTTTTTTGTTGTACTTTAGATGAAGGTTTACAGAACAAATAGTTTCTCATTAAATAGTTGGTACACATATTCTTTTATGACATTGGTTAACTACCCCAAAACATGTCAACACTCTCCCTTCTCGACCTTGGGTTCCCTATTACCAGCTTTCCTGTCCCTCCTGCCTTCTAGTCCTTGTCCTTGGGCTGTTGTGCCGCATTAGTCTCATTTTGTTTTATGGGGCTGTCTAATCTTTGGCTGAAGGGTGAACCTCGGGAGTGACTTCATTACTGAGCTAAAAGTTTGTCAGGGGTCCATGCTCTTGGGGTTTCTCCAGTCTCTGTCAGGCCAGTAAGACTGGTCTTTTTTTTTTTTTACACCACTGTATTTTTGGTTCTCTTTTTATAGCAGCCCTACCTGTATACTTATGAATTCATTCTTGCTTCTTTGATGACCCACAGCCCTTTGTGTTTTTCCTAAAGCATTTCTTAAATTTACTGCGTAGCAGAGAGAATATGGGATTTAAGTTAGCCCTGACTTTGAATTCCTGCTCCACCACTTATCAGCAGGGTGACTCTGGGCTAGTTACTTAGCCTCTCTGAGCTTCAGTGGCTTATCTGTAAACATTGGAGACAATGGAGTAACGTTCCACTATTCTGATCTGTCTCTCCAGGCTGGTTTTCCTCAGGCTGTGGGGGCCTGATGAGTCACTCTTCTTCAATATAGGAAAATACCAACCACAGAAATCAAAATGTTCGCATCTGCTCCCCAGCCCCTTCTCCCATGAAGCAAGCTGGAAATATTGACACATTCTCACACTCTCCCTTGGCTACAATCTGGGCAGACCATCACCACTCTGTTTGCAGAAGCAGGGCTGATTCACCTTTCCTCAGTCCAACTCCTTGCATAAAGAGACTATTATAATTCCAGGTTTGCAGCTCATTCTTCACACACTCATAGATGCTTAGAGTTACTAGGCACTTGAGGGTCATGTGGGGTAACCTTTCCTACCAATGGTCACCTGGCCTCTGCTGCCTCACCAGTGGTTATCTGGTCTCCACTGAATGGTCTCCACCTTGTCAATGGCAACCTGTTCTATTTTTTGACAGCACAATCATTACAAAGGTCTTCCTGGTATTTTTATTGTCCCATTTCTGGAAGATATAGAGGGAGGCTCATCACTTAGATATTTTAACTTCCAACCCAAGATAGGATAATTCAGAGGCTCTGGCTGCAAAGAGCTAATATAATTCCTTACATACATCCTCAACAGTGCTAGTTTTGGAAGGACTTACTGTAGTCTCTTTTCCTCTACTATCTCCTACATGGTTAATGGTTTCCAAACATTTTTGATCAAGCACCTCTATCTGTAAATAGTTTTTGAGCATGCATCTCCCAACATACACATATTTATTTATAAATAGTATGCATTACTGTGGTATTGACATATTATGAAGTTAATAAAACATATATAAAAGTAGATATTAAGGAATCTCAGAACAATGAAAGTGGAAGGTCAAATATTTTCTACCCACATCTCAAAGGACCCTTCTGCACATTCCCTGAGCTGTATAAATATCCCTCTTTGGAAACCTCTGAACTATGCAGGATGCTTTTCCTCACCAGCATGCAAGCTCTGTAGGAGGACAGGGATTTTGTCTTTTGTGCACTGCTGCATCTCAGTTATTAGACTAGTGTCGGTCACATAGGGGCACACTCAGCAAATATTTGTTGAATAAAAGTGTGACGCCAAAACCTTTTTTTTTTTTTTTTTTAATAGCATAGACTCATTTCCAACTGTGTACCAGACAGCTTCACCTGGATCTCCTTAGGTATTTCAAACTCAACATATCCCAAACTGAACTCTTCATCTTTCAATCCCACAGTGTCTCTCTCTGCCAAATTGACATCATTTGCTTTTCTCTGCCTATTTCACACCTGCACCTGTGTGGCTAACCTGGCTGGAGAAAAACAGTCAACCAGGCTGACTGATAATTTTAATTAAGGATTTTAAATTAATGATCATATATCTCAGGTGGGGACTAGCCAGAGCCTGGCAATTCTATTACGTCTCCCTAGCCAACTCACTCCCCCGCTCTTGTGACTATTTCCTCATGCCTTCTTCCCTCTGCTCAAAATTCCAACACCCCTTCTCTTTCCTCACTCTCAGCTGAATATTTTACTAAGGAAATGGAAGCAACTGGAGAGGAAAGCTCGTTCTTCCCCACTGTGTTAGTTTCCTAGGGCTGCTATACCAAAATATTATAAGCTGTGTGGTTTAAAACAACAGAAATTTATTGTCTCACAGTTCTGGAGGCTGAAAGTCTGAAATTAAGGTGTTGGCCAGGCCATGCTCTCTCTGAATGCTCTAGAAGAGGATCCTTCCTTGCCTCTTTCTAACTTCTGGGGGTTCTTGGCAATCCTTGGTGTCTCTTGGCATGTATCTGCGTCATTCCAATCGCTGCCTCTGGCCATCTTCTTTCTGTGTCTCTTCTCTTTTTATAAGAACACCAATCATGTTGGATTAGGTTCCATCCTACTCCAGTATGACCTCATGTTAACTAATAACATCTTCAAAGACCCTGTTTCCAAAAAAGGTCACATTCATAAGTACCAGAGACAGGACTTCAACATATCTTTTTGTGGAACACACTTCAACCCGTAACACCTACCAAATCTATCACACTTCTGCATCTGTGCCCCTAAAATCTGCCTTTCCTCCTGTGGGTGAGGTTGTCCCTGTTCCTAAGACCAAGCCCCCCTCCCTTGTGTATTGTATCCCACCCCTACTGCTAACTACTCAAGGACTTGACTCCTACAATTCATTCCTAGTTTTCCAGAATTATTCATTTCCGTCTCTACTGAATAATTCCCACCTGTACATAAACATGCTCTAAAAACAAAAATAAAACCACCTTGACCTCTTGACCCCTTCTAGCTCTCACTTCATTTCTCTGTACCCCTTTAAAGCAAAGTTTTTTCGAAGAGTCATCTGTATTTTTACTTTCTAACTTCCCAGTCACACTTGTGTTTTGCTATCACCACTTTGCCCAACCAGCTCTTGTCAAGGTTGTCAATGATCTTCATCTTGCCACATCCAATGGTCAATTCTCAGGTCTCATTTGGCACAGAAGATGACCCCCTCCTGCTTGAAATGAGTTTTTCACTTGGCGTTTGAGACACCACCTTCTCAAATTTGTCCCACTGGCAGCTTCTTAGTCTTCTTCACTGGCCACTCCTCCTTCTCTACTCAACTACTATATTTTAGAGTGGTCAAGGATCAGTCCTGGACTGTCTTCTCTTTTCTATCCATATTTAGCTCTCTGGATGCTCTCCTCCAATCCTATGATATCAAATATCTTCTGTATGCTGGTAAATCTCAAGTTTATGTCTCAACTCAAAAACTTCTCCATGACCTCCAAACTTGTGTATCCAGTTGCCCCCCTCCTGTATTTCCTCTTGGATGCTTAATGGGCTTTTCAAATGCAATATGTTCAAAGTAGAACTTTTGCTTCTCTCCTTCTCCTCCCTAAAACCTATTACTCTCCAAGACTTTTCCACTAAAGGACACCAACATGTGCCTATTTTCTCAGGTGAAGAGCCTAGGAGTGAATCTTAATTCCTGTTTCCACTACATCCAATCCATCAGCAAGTCTTGATTTTTCTACCTTCAAAAAAGAAAAAGCCTACTCACTTCTCATTACATTTACTTTTACCACCCAAGTCCCAGTCACCATTTCCTTTTGCCTGGACTACTGCTTTCATGCTTGCGTCTCCGAAATTTGTTCTCCACCCCACAACTAGAATGACCTCATTCAGTCACTTATTTATTTATTAAAGACATTATTGTTGAGTAACTACGACGTGCTAAGCACTCTTTTAAGCATTGGGATACATTTGGGAAAGAAATAGACAAAATATTGGCCATCAAGAAGCAAGGGAAAGAGACAATAAACAAGTAAAATACATAGTATAGTTGGATAATTCTAAGTGCAATGGGAAAAGCATATGGAGGCTTGAGGTGGGAGTTATGATATTGAATAGGGAGGTCACAGAAGGCACCACTGAGATGACATTTGAGTAAAGGCCTGAAGGAGGTGAGAAGAAAGTCACGTGGATACGTGGGGGACGAGCATTTCAGGCAGAAGGAATGGCAAGGGCAGAGCCATTGATGTTGGTGTGGGCTTGGCCTGTTTTAGAAAAAACAAGAAGGCCTGTATGGTTAGAGCAGAGTGAACAAGGAGACGAGAAGCAAGAGAAGCAAGAAATGGGTTCAGAGTAGTAATGGAGTCCTTGAGTTCGTGGCACAAACTTTGGCTTTTGCTTCAGGTAAAGTGGGGAGCTGCTGGAGGGTGCTGAGCAGACAGGGATGTGATCTGGTGTATGTTTTAACAGGATCCCTCTGTCTGTCATGTGGAAAAAGGAGGATGGGGTAGATGCAGGGAGATGCATCAGGAGGCTACTATAATTATCCAGATGAGGGGCGATGGTGTCTTGGACAGGATGGTTGTCTCCAATGGACTGATAGTGACTTAGAAGCTGGGACTGGGTCCCATTTATGTTTTAATCCTCAGCTTCTAGAACAGTGTCCAACACATACTGATTGAATAAATGAATAAGTCGGGCTGTCCAATCAAGACACAAGAGCTTTTGAAAGCAGCACTATTTGTTGTTCTAGGGCTAAATTTTACAGGATTTTATTTCTAGTGGGCAAGCTTTGTTTTCCTTTGTTCCTAATTGAATGGCCTCTAGGCCACATTCTGAGGACAGCGTGGGTGTTTGCAAAGCGGCCAACACAAGCAAAATCTGATTGTGAAATTATTTTCTAAATTACCTTTGGACATTTGAAACACATTTTCAAAAAAAATAAGTAAAAAACTACACGTTTCTCTTAGGCAGTCTGCCTTACGGAATCGAGCACCCTAAAACCCCAGAATTCATACATCTTAAAATTCAGTCAAAACTTGTTTGGAAAATAAATCAGGTCTCTGGCTGTCAAAACCCATTTTTCTGGTTCTAATTTAATGATCAAAAAAGAAAGGACATTTAAAAAATATTCCAAGACAACGTTTGGGTAAGTTAACTGAGAAGAATTCCTTAACATTTGGATTCTTTTTTTTTTTTTAAGAAAGGAAAAAGCACAAAGTATGTTGAGATATGGGTTAAAAAAAAGTTGCTGTGGAGTTAACTCTGACTCGTGTGTGTCAGAGTAGAACCGTGCTCCATAGGGTTTTCAGTGGCTGATATTTTGGAAGTAGATAGCTAGGCCTTTCTTCCAAGGTGTATCAGGGTGGGTTTGAATCTCTAACCTTTCAGTTAGCAGTTGAGCGTGTTAACTGTTTGCACCACCCAGGGATTCTTCTCTGTAAAATGAGGTGATTAGGTCTCCCCAGGGTTGTTGTAAGGTATCAATGAAATCATGTCCCTAAACTGCCTGGCACAGTGTTTACCGCAGAGTGTTCCCACCCTGCCCTTTCCCTTAAAACTTATTTTAGTTTGCTAGATCCCTGAATGTTCTGGTCTACAAGGCTCTCATTAACGACAAACTCACCTTTCTCATCTGGTAACAAGCTAGGCCCCGCTATGACTTTCCTGAGCCCTACGCACTTTTGCCTTCATGGGCTCCTTCTCCATAATAATATCAATATTAAAAATTATTTTTTATACAACTTTAAATACTTCAACAATTTTTTTTCTGTTTTAGGCAAAATATAATATATTTTTGTAGGCCTTAAAAATTTCATTTTTTTCCTGATGTGAAAAAAAATTTTTTTAACTCTGAAAGTTTGCTTTTTTTCCCATTGATTTGAAAAGACATTAAAACATTTTTGTGGACCCTTACTAGGCCCTGTGGCTAATTGATAGGTTGGCCCTGGTAATAGGAGAAACAAAAAAGTGAAGAACAAAGTCCAGCAACTTGAAGCTGCTTGCGAAAGGGGTCTCAAGTCCGTGGGAAGTTTTACTTGTCTCCTGAATAGGTTTTTTTCAATCCCTTTCAGACGATGGGCAAAGGGAGGCACAATATAAGATTTGTTCCCTGAAACTGAGGCAAGTCAAAAAAGCAGTCTATGACCGGGCTGGTCAGCTTTTGCTAATGTGAAACAGACCTAAGGACCTGTCTAACAAGGAAATTAAATATTCCCATCCAGGCACACCTAGGCCTCGTGTAAACTCTGCCCCCAGGCTATCAGTAATGAATGCCATGGCAGCCCCTTTGACTGTCAAGAAAACCACCATACCCCCACCCCAACCTCAGGGGCCTCTATGCATATTGGGAGCAGCAGGTCACTGCTCACAAAGGCCAACTGCAATTATTGGCAAAACAAAAAGGAAAGATGGAGGCTGCCTTTGGGGGCAGGTGATTACTGGACCATTCCAAGCCAAGTCAGTTGCCATCAAGGTTGATTCTGACTCATGGTGACCCCGTGTGTATCAGAGTAGAACTGCACTGAATAGGGTTTTCAATGGTAGTGATTTTTCAGAAGTACATCGCTAGGCCTTTCTTCTGAGATGCCTCTGGATGGGTTAAAACCACCAACCTTTCCATTAGTAGTCAAGTGTTTAGCTGTTTGCGCCACCCAAAGTCTCCCCCTGGACAATTAGAGAGTGTCCAATTAAGTGAGGATGGTGAGACGTCATCTCACTTACTCTGAACATGTTGTCAGGAAAGACCAATCCCTGGCAAAGGACATCATGCTTGGTAAACTAGAGGGTCAGCAAAAAAGAGGAAGACCCTCACCAAGATGGATTGCAACAATGGGCTCAAACATATCTATTATTGTGAGGATGGCCCAGGACCAGGCAGTGTTTTATTCTGTTGTACATAGGGTCACTGTTGAGTTGGAACCAACTTGATGACTCCTAACAACAAAGCCCTGGTGGCGCAGTGGTTAAAGTGATCGACTGTTGACTCAAAGGTTGGCAGGTCGAAACCACCAGCAGCTCCGTGGGAGAAAGATGTTGCAGTCTGCTTCCACAGAGATTTACAGTCTTGGAAACCCTATGGGGTGGCTTTGAGTAGGAATCAACTTGGTGGCAGTGGGTTTTGGTTCTAACAACAACACAAAGAGATTAAGTGGCCACTGGTGGGACTGTTCCAGCCACTTTTGCTATAGGACTGGGCTACTTTTAGCAACTCTAGGGAACATTGTAAATTCAGTGGGAAGATGAGCATGTACAGAAGGTTCTGAAACTGAGCTAACCATATTGTTGTTGTTGTTAGGTGCCACGGAGTCAGTTCCAATTCATAGCACACTTTTTTCTACCTTCCCAGAGGTCTCTGGCGGTCTCTTCTTACCCTGGGGCATGAGCTCTGATGACTCCCTGCTAATGTTTTCCTTAATTAAACTCTTTTCCTAGGATCCTGGGGATAGAACAGATGAGGAAATGATAAAAATAGGCTGTTCTATTAATACTCCATCTTGTCTTTTAAGTTCAGATCCTTCATTTTACTAGTTTTTAACAACAAGCACACACTCATTCATAAACAAGTGTTTATTGAGCACCTACTATATGCCAAGTGCTGTTCTAGGCTTTTGGAATAGAGCAGTGAACAAACTAAAGGCTCCTGCCCTTGTGGAGCTGACCTTCTAGTGGAAAAGACAGACAAGAAACAATAACATAATATATACCATAGTTTATTGACTCTGAAATGGCAGTGGTATAAATGCATCATTATTCTATGTGCCACTAAAGAAAGAATGCTGTTAATTAATTGCTGTCAATTATAAAACACATCCTGATTTCATGTATGTTAAAGTGTGAAAAAATTATACAATTTAGAATTGATTAACCCATTACTGTGGGTCGATTTCAACTCATAGCAACCCTAGAATTGATTATATATGGTAAATAAATTATTTTGTACGGATTAAAATAACCCATTGCCATTGAGTTGATTCCAACTCAAAGCAACCCCATGTGACAGAGTAGAACTGTCCCATCGAGTTTTCTTGGCTGTAGCCTTTACAGAAGCAGATCACCAGGTCTTGTCTTTCTCCTGTGGAGCCACAGCGTGTGTTTGAACCACCAACCTTTGGGTTAACAACTAAGGACTTAACTATTGCGTTATCAGGGCACCTTTTATGTAGTATATTAGAAGGTGATTATCGCAAACAACAACAACGGCAACTAGCGTAGGCAAAGCAGGGTTGGCAAGTGGTGACAATGAAGGAAGTGGGGCCGTTACAGTTAATGGCGTCTATGAGTCGGAATTGACTTGATGGCAATGGGTTTTTTTTCTTTTTTTTTTTGGTTTATTGAACAACCGTGAGTGCCATGAGGGCAGAGGTCATTCTGTTCACCCCTGTGTCTCCATGTTAAAGTGCCAGACACATAGCAGGTACTCAATAAATATTTTTCAAATGAATAAGCTACTCTATACCAGGCACTTCACAGATACTGTTACTGAAATCTTATCAAATGTTCTGAGGTAAGTGTTATCATCCCCTGCTTTATGAATGATGAAACTGAGGCTTGGAAAAGTTAGGTAACTTGTTCTGGGTCACGTAGCCAGTCAGGAAGGAGTGAGGACTCCAATCCAGGTCTCTCTGATGGCAACATGCAGGCCCTTCCTCGATACCTCACTGGCTTCTCTGCTTCCCATCATTTTATTATCCTTCCAGTGCCAAGGGCTGACTCCAGCCCTTTAAAAACCAAAAAACATAGTGGGATATCAGGCAAGCAGGGTCTCTGATAAAAACCAGACTCACAGAAACCAGAATGAAACCTCAGGGAATAGAAAACTCAATCCACTGCCTGGGAAATCCCGTGTTTTGCAGAATTGCAAGCTGTTTGGCTTGTTAACTCAGATCTCAGTCCTATCTGCTTTCACTTCACAATCTATTATTTGAGTGAATTAAGACTCTTCCACTAAAAAGATATTTTATAAAAATCCTTTCCCCTCTTAAATGGCTTAACCCAAACTGGCAGCACAACTAGGAAAAATAAACTTCCTTCATCACATGATATTTTAAAAAGCATAAGGCGAAATAACGATGGATGTGGAAATCATCCACAATCTTTCTAGGACTTAGGAAACCATCCTATTATAGAAAAACATCTTGGGTAAAACCTGTTAAGCCAATATTGGTTTAATTCAAAATTATACCTAATTTGAAACAACTGTTTTTTTTCCTCAGCCCACTGACTACCCTATTGTTCTTCAATAAAAACAATAGAAAATCCAAATTCAAAGTCTATTTCTCTCCCCCAGAAAGCTATGTTTCATATTAACAAAGCTTTGCCGTTTATGGGAACCACTCATGCTATGAGCTGGGGACTCCATCACTACCCTAGAGAAGGAGGATTATCAGTGGTTATGTAAGCCTCCCTAAAGATTTGAAATTTTGCCCTCAAAAGTGGTAGTTAAACTTGGTCCTAATGAAACAACTTTGGGGCAGAATAAGTTCAGATCAGAATCCACAAGGTTCAGATGCTTTTGTTGTTTTGTTTCACTTATAACCTGCTCAGGGGTGGTGCAAAAGGTTAACCTGCTCAGCTGCTAACCAAAAGGTTGGAGGTTCGAGTCCACTCAGAGGTGCCTTGGAAGAAAGGCCTGATGATATACTTCTGAAAAATCACCCACTGAAAATCCTGTGGAGCACAGTTCTACTCTGACGCACATGGGGTCGCCATGAGTCAGAGATGACTTGTCAGCAACTAACTGTTCATGGGAATACACAGAATGGACCCTCTGTACCAGTAGCCCATTCTTTTTTATTGTTGCCGTGTATTCCATTGTATGCGTATACCCTAGCTGACTTCTCCATTTTCCTGTTGATGGACACTTGGGTTTCTTCCAGTTTTGAGGTATTGTGAATGAAGTAATGGGTACCAGTCAGGGGATGAGGTAGGAGGAGATGATGGTGGGTTGGGGGCAAGCAGGTTATTGACTGGAGAAGGAAGTTTCTGGGGCAATGGAGATATTCTGTGTCTTGATCTGAGTAGTAGTTACATGGTGAATACATAGGTAAAATTTTTGTCAAACTGTATACTTAAGATTTATAGATTTTTCTAATGTTAATACCATTTTGACTTAAAAAAGGTTTTCCTTATCCCCACCCTTCCCAATAGAACCTGTGTTTCAAAAATATAACAATATAGATTAGCCTTTGAGCAGGCATAGCAGGAAGGAGGTTAACATATATTATTTATCTCATATGTCTTTATATGGGTCCCTCGGTGGTGCAAGAGGTTTGTGATTGGCTGCTAACCTAAAGGTTGGTGGTTCGAACCCACCCAGTGGCACTGTGGAAGAAAGGCTTGGCAATCTGCTTCTGTAAAGATTACAGGTAAGAAAACCCCATGGAGCAGTTCTACTCTGTAACACATGGGGTCGCCATGAATCGGAATCAACTCGACGGCAACCGGTAGGTGGATATTTATACACACTTTTGCATGTAATAACTCAGGGGGTTAAGTAACTTGGCCAAAATCACACAACTACCAAGTGGCAGATCTGGATTCAGATGTGGCCCAGCTGGCTTGACAGCCAGGCCCCTTTCTCTACCACGCTAGATCTCACAGTGAAGCCTGCTCAGCTAAGAGAATGTGCAGGAAGGACACTCCGAAGCTCCCTGAGGCTGCAGAGCGAGCAGGGAGCCCCAGGGTCAGGAGGACAACTCTCCGGAGAGGGAGCCTGGGTCATCCATCCCTACCCCATAGGAAAGGAGCTAAAGAGAGGGCAACTCCAGGGGGCAGGCAGTGAGGATGCAAATGGCTGCAAGAGAGGAGCCACGAAAACAGCTGGGCGGCTGTGCCAAGAACAACAGGAAGCTCGCAGCTGCGTCCCTGTTCACTGCAGCCCTGGCCTGGAGACCCGGGGTTATTTTCTCCAAAGTGCCTTCTGCAAATGTTACGTAAACAAAACCTCCATTGACTCCAGTCTGGGCCTGGCCTAAAATAGCCCGCGGGCTTCCCCCCTGCAGTTTCCCTACCATTCCTCACAGTCCCGTGTGTGTGAGCCACTGTGCTCCTCCGGCCACGTGTTCGGTCATCACCTCACAGGGTCCCAAGAGGCCCATTTCCCATCCAGCGAAAAGCGGGCTCATTTGCTTTCCCTGGAAAATCAGAAGTAAGGCATCCATTCAAGACTTTTGATGGCTATTGGACCTAAGGGACAAGTCTCCCATCTCCCCTCCTGAGGAGGCAGGAGACAGGTAGCCGGGCATGGCTGGGGTAGATCAGCAGCAGGCATGACAGGGACTGGCTGTGTGCCTCTCTCTCTCTCATTCTGTGTGTGTGTGTGTGTGTGTGTGTGTGTGTGTAGGATGGAGTTTGAATGAGACCCCAAGAGCAAAGCCTCTAAGTAAGAGCAGAAGCTTCCTTGTCAGGGCTCCTATTTGAGCTTCATCTAGTGACTGAACACTCTGCTCCTGACTCCTGTTCTGAGTGTCTGCATGTTCACTTGGCCCCATCTGCATTTCTCCTTAATTTTGCAGAAAACCCTTCCCTTTGTGAACATCTGGAGATTCACGGATCTGTGGCACAGCATGGGGTCACCCTGGGCTTTATCACTTCAGCATGGCCCATGAAAACCTACTACAATCTCTCCCTCTTCCTCACTGCCTGTACTTGCCCAGAATCTTCATTCATAAAAACAACCTCCACAATTAATGTATATGTATATTTTAAATACTTACTATGTGCCTGAAACTGTGCTAAGCGTTTGACATGTTTTATTTTATTTAATCCTCATTGAACAGCCCTATGAGGTAGTACAATCATTATCCCCAGATTACAGGTGGGTAAACTGTGGTTTAGAAAAAAAACCCAGGACCTGACAAAGAAACGGCAGAGGTGGAACACAGACACAAGTCTCCATGATCAGTCTCGGTTTCTTAGCCACTCCATCACATGCCCTGGAACATCTTTTTTCCACAGCCTTCCATGAGTTCAAAGCCTAAGCTGCTCCGTTATCAGTGTAATTAAAAAAAGCACTGATCAATTAGTTATCCAATCAGTATTTATTATGTTCTCTGTAGAAGATGCTGTATGGGTCTATAAACCGGTTGCTGTCGAGTTGATTCCGACTCATAGCGACCCTATAGGACAGAGCAGAACTGCCCCTTAGGATTTCCAAGGAGCACCTGGTGGATTCGAACTGCCGGCCTTTTGGTGAGCAGCTGAGTTCTTAACTACTGTGCCACCAGGGCTCCATACAGATCTATAGCAGGCCAAAATGGTATGATGTGTAATATGTAAAAATTTAATTCATATTTTATCAGTAGTTGCACTTTGGTTGTGAGACAGCTTTATGTTTCACATAAACTCCCTGGTTTGGATATTCCCAAACCAGGTCTTTTTCTTGCCAGGAACTAGAAGGTCTTAAATTGTCAACCTACAGAAGGGAAAGTGGGAACAAGCTGGGGCAATATGGAGAGCTGTGAGAATGCCAGAACAAGTGGATTCCTAAGAAAGGCCCAGGAGCCCCTGGGTGGTACAAATGGTTAATGCACTCCACTACTAACCAAAAAGCTGCAAAAAGCTGTACTAACCGAAAGGTTGGAAGTTCAAGTTCACCAGAGGCAACTTGGAAGAAAGGCCTGGAGATCTACTTCCAAAAAAAAAAAAATTATGGACCACAGTTCTACTGGGACACACATGGAGTCTCCACGAGTCAAAATTGACTCAACAGCATCTGGCTTTAAGAAAGACCCACCCTGAGGCAGGGATGCCAGAGCAGGCTGTGGAGATCCAGCAGGTGGGCTAACGTAACTTGGGAAAACCCTGGCATTCTGGGGACTTCCGTTCAGATTCAGATTCTGTTCACTCTGGCGGCCTTCTGTGAGGCCTGCTGGCTGTAGAGTTGCTCTGGGATGGCCTCCAGGGCTGAGCAACTTTGCCCTTAGACTAAGTCACTGTCTTCGTTTATCTTAGAAAAAGCCCTGCCTCTCAAAATTCCCACATCTTTACTCTTTTTTCAATCACTCGTTTGTTTTATTCATCCATCCACTCATCCTAGAGACATTTCTTGATTGTCTATTTTGTGCTAGTACTAGGCTCTGGGGATACACAGATGAATTTAAAAATTATTAAACTCTAATCCTGTCCTTCCAGAGCTCAAGCTCGAAAGTCGGAGACAG
>NW_004444037.1:6743830-6744644 GCF_000243295.1 Trichechus manatus latirostris | reverse complement strand
CATGATAAGTGTATGGCAGTGGTGGACTAACCACCCTGACTCCACACAGAGTAACCCCAACTCACATGCTGAGCTGAGACCAGAGTGACCTCGAGCTCTGAAGAGAGAGAAGGCCTTATCCTCTCCCACCAGGCAGCTCCTTTAGAGCTTCCCGCTGACACAATTCTGCAGCAAGAGAGGAAAAAGAACATGCAGATGGAAGAAGCAAATTTGTATTGTTCAGTTTTAAGAGTCTGTAGCATTTCTACAAGGGTCATGAGTGGTCTTTGGTCCAAGCCTGGAGCTCCCACTGATGTCCCAGATAAGACTGTCAGGACAGCTGCCCACTTTCTTTTCAGGCTTGCTTTGTTTTGGAAAGGCCACTTCTGTAAATGTGTTTTGGTTTGCCTTTCTGTAACACCTTTGTCCTATTCTTTCTTATGCTTCTTGGTGTCCTGTGGAGTGGAATTTGGGATCATATTTGTTCCTAGAAGAATATGCCTCTTACCATCTTACGCTGTAGTTCCTGAAAGGTGGGTCAGGATCACTGCCTCTCTTCTCAGATGACAAATTACTGTGATGCAGAGAGGGACCTAATGTGGGGACCACCCAAAAGGATTGGCAAAAGCCCTGTGGTCCCCACTTTTACACTCCTCACTCAGTACTTTCACATCAGACAATGTTGTTTCCTCATTAATTCTATCACCTGGTTTTTCAGTTGGTAACTGAGCTAATTCTTTTCTCTTACACTTTTATCTGACACCAAAGCTTCATAGTCACTAAAAGCCCAGTAGAGGGAGCCTGATTAAACAAGTTTCCCAGGCTTAATGGTACA
>NW_004444037.1:6741228-6742177 GCF_000243295.1 Trichechus manatus latirostris | reverse complement strand
AGCAAGTTGGGTAAACATCTAGTCAGTCTCAGCCACAGGAATGAAGTAAGCTCAGATAGTCTCAAGTCTAAAGATGGGCCAGTTATTCTGGGGAACTAGTTGCCAGGTACTAGAGAGTCAAGCAAACATGCCTGAGGATAAAGGCATTATGAAGCCCTTGGAGATTCCGAAAGCCATGATGAACCTTGGTCTTGAGTGATGCTCCCCAACCTTTTTCATGTCATGGCACATGGGGAAAATGACAATTCTAATACTGCATATTAGATTCCATGGATGAAACTATTCAGGGCCAGAGGTGATAGGTCAGGAGGCTCCAGCCACACCAGAACCCTTGGCCAGGGTGAAGATGGAGGATCATATAACGGTAACCTGTTTGCAACATACTAGGGTGCTGAGGCTTACAGGAGGGAAAGGTGTGGTCTAGAGAACAAAGCCATGTAGACCAGGTGTGAATACTGACCAAAACCTACTGCCACCATCATGGGATAAAATGATAGAGGAAAGAGAGGGGCAGAATTTTTCTGAAGGACTCTATGAGACGATAAAGTGCTGGAACCACAGACCCCTTCACCTGGAGTCCATATTCAGAGAGGGTGGGCACCATTCAGGTGGTATGGTGAGTTGGAATATCAGTTATGTTATATTTGTAGCAACTCTTCCTTTTCTCTCTGGAAATAATTAATTGGGTGAGAATTAGAAAAGAAAACCAGACAGGGGTATTAATACCCATTAAAAGGCACAATGAAGAAGGAGGAAGCAGAAGAACATAGGTTAGTATGTCTCAATGTTAAAAACAAACAACTATGTCTTGTCTTTGGTTTGGTTTAAATCATCTCCACTTTCATCTAACAAACATTTAGCTTCATCTATAAATAACTCAGCTGATGTTTACAAATAAGGACCCTCTAGATCTCAACATAGCAGAGATGCTGAGGGCCAATTTAAAAGC
>NW_004444037.1:6739272-6740183 GCF_000243295.1 Trichechus manatus latirostris | reverse complement strand
AATATGGGAACACTTAACCACACAGGAAGAAGTTGGTGGATTTGGAAAGTTGCTGAATTCTCTTACTTGAGTCAATCCACATTAAACACACGCTGTTGATTTATTAGCAAGTGAAAAATAAACGTAACTTATACTGAGTGGAATATGGAAGAGACGTTGGTTCCCTCTTAGCCCAGTGATCCTTGAGCAAATGGATGGTTCCAACAGAAATCCTATAGGAAAAGGATTTCTCAAGATTGGGTCAGACCAAACCATTCACATACTAATTCCCTGCTGCCCACAAAATCCAGATTCAACGGATCGCTGATTCCTTAGACCTATGAACACTAGGGGTACATGAGATGATTTTAGGTGGTATAAAGATGAAAATTTTAATTTCAACAGTTATGTACTTGAATTAATGTGTATTAATCCAGCACATCAAAACCACTGTTTTATCAATAATATTACTTAGAATAAGGGTAGAGTAAATATTTAAAATTTAAGAAGGAATTCAATTTAAAAATATGAATTAAATAGTAGTATATAGGTAGTTGTAGGGGACATGGAGATTCGCCACCCAGATTCCGCTTAAACAAAACCTTGCTGTCCAGCTGTGGGGAGTGTGGTCACTAGACGACCTCCAGCTGGCAACTCATGCAGGGTCTGCCTCAGCTGTAGAGAGCCCCCTCTCCCACCCAAAGTCGTGCCCTTCTCCTATCCATTAGCCTACTTTTGGTGGTGGGGATGTATAAAGGACAGCCATCTTGGCCCGCCATGGGACCCCTCTGATCCAGAACCCCTCGCCATGTTGGCTGAGGCTAGATCAGGCCTGCATTACAGTTTGACTTCTCCCTCTGCCCAGTCCTGCTTCCTACCCTTGTCTTCACAGGTGCTAATGCCTAATAAACATCTTATATCCAACCCTTATT